>NW_019942758.1:0-84225 GCF_002910315.2 Salvelinus sp. IW2-2015 | reverse complement strand
TGAGAGCCGGAATTCTTACTGGTTGGTAGGTGATCAAATACTTATGTCATGCAATAAAATGCAAATTAATTATTTAAAAATCATACAATGTGATTTTCTGGATTTTTGTTTTAGATTCCGTCTCTCACAGTTGAAGTGTACCTATGATAAAAATTACAGACCTCTACATGCTTTGTAAGTAGGAAAACCTGCAAAATCGGCAGTGTATCAAATACTTGTTCTCCCCACTGTATATGCTATCCAAGCAACCTGTTGTGCATCTGTCAGAAACGCCCACCCTGCTTTTCACAACACTAGCACTTGATCATATTCCACTGTGTCTTGTTGTCACAAAAAGGGAGAACTGGTAACATGAAGTGTACATGTCACACACACACACACACACACACACACACAAACACACGTGCAGTGGCTTTATGACTGGTGTGACTTACCTGGTTTGCCGTAGGGGAATGGGCAGTGAGATGCAGAGGAAGGGGTCAAATGTGTTGCTCTGTTTAAGGCAATGTGGACATGTCAGGGAGGACCTACAGACACAACAGAGAGAGGGAGAGAGGGGGTTAGGTTAAAGGGATAGTTCACCCCAATTACTAAATGACATTTTGGTTTTCTTACCTTGTAAACAGTCTGTGGACAAGGTAAGACAGCAATCCACGCTTTGGTTTTGTTTACCTGGCCACTGTTTCAAGTGCTAACTTTTAATCATTTGTGGCACAAATCCAATGCAAGTCAATGCTAACTATATTAGCATTTTTGCGCTTCATGTCCAGATCATCTATGTCACTTCATTAAGTTACACAATACATGTTTTAATACTTTAGGATGAGTAGGTCAGAAACAATAGAAGGTCAACCTGGTCAAATCACAGAGAGCAAACAAATACATTTTCCAACCAGCCCCTCTCATGTGACGTGGGATGGTGTGCTACACAGGCACATGATCTTGGGCACTGTGTGTGTGCGTGTGTGTCTAAGTAAAGATGTAAAGATGTTCAACCTCACCTGGCAGGGCTTCTATATGTGTAACGTTATGCATGGCGTATTACGGAGTAGCTGGACAGAACAGAGAAAGTGCATTTAGCTCCAAGAGAGACAACACTACACCTGGAGCCTCACATCCCCAGTTAGAAAACACACCGGAATAGACTGAAATATTCACAAGAAAGGAGAGAAATAACCTGGTTATATTTTTGAATATTTTAGCAGGTGTTCAAAAATCGTGGTGGGAAGAGAGGAATGTGGGGAAGAAAAAGTCATACAGCAGCAATTCAGTAGATATAGGGAGGTTAACCGTTAATCGCTTAGCCAGCTTAAATGCATTTGACCGGTAATGCTTAGGTTAATTTGAATAATTTTGTGGAATTAAATTGGCGTGTGTGTATTTTCGTTAGTCGTCATGCATCTTATTTATCACACGTTCACGGCATACAGAGCTTAGTTTGAGGAGAGGAATAGCCTACTTACTGGAGTGAAAATTGCTTTCGGAAGCCCAGTCATTGCGCAACAAATAACAATTCTAAATGCAATCGCGTGTTAAAAACATTGGAGGCCACGATTAAAAAAGGAGGTATTTTTATTTCTCAATATCAACTTGTAAAGCGCACCTCCCATTCGCTCTTCGGATGTATACGCTATAGCCTTGACTATCAGCGCATCACCACAATTTTGCAATGTGAGCTTGCGGCAGTATAATTGTTTGAAACTTGAACGTTTTAGGTCACTTCAAATAATGAGGCATGTCTTACCTTGCTTCAAAGTAGCCTTGTGAAAATCCATCCATAGAAACGTGGAGGCAATTATTTTTTAAAGACTTCCTCATGCTATTAACCAGCATTTCTCTCCTGTTCTATTGGTTTTCATATTTACTTTGTTTCGTTGTCCAGAAGCCAAAGGCACAATCCTAGTCATATTAGCAACCCATCATGGTAGTTACTATTAGATTCCCCCTCTTTCTATGTTCCTAATTTAGATTTCTGTCATCTCTGTCAAATGGAACTGCTTGTATTAGATGCACAGTTTAAAACTGTGTTTTCTGCGAGTTGCATTTGGGCAAATGTTTGAAAATCTAATTTTATTAGCTGCTCCATTACAGGAGTTGCATGGTCAATAACAGGCCTTTTGACTGTAAGACGATAGGCTTGCTATTGTTGCATGTTTCCATTAGGCTCTTAATGACAAATGTCCGGTCCTTTGATGCATGCATAGTATCAGAGAGGAAGAGGCGACGTGAGAGGTTTCACTCTCACCAAAATCTGTCCAAAATAAGTCCAATGCGTTTCTATGGGCTTATTTTGGGCCTAAGCTTGTCGCCTGCATTCCTGTTTTTGGACGACTCCCATTGCTCTGGCGGAAACATAAGCATCTTGTCATTATATACAGATCTCTGACAGTATTTTTTGTGATTTGTAACATGACTGTTTTGATTTTTTTTGCAGTTTGTTGACTGGTTAATGATGGTCAATTAGTCGGAAGCAAAATTGACTGAAATATGAATCCTAAGTAGATGTGCTTATTAGAGGTCGACCGATTATGATTTTTCAACGCCGTTACCGATACCGATTATTGGAGGACCAAAAAAGCCGATGCCGATTAATCGGCCGATTTTTAAAATGTATTTGTAATAATGACAATTACAACAATACTGAATGAACACTTATTTTAACTTAATATAATACATCAATAAAATCAATTTAGCCTCAAATAAATAATGAAACATGTTCAATTTGGTTTAAATAATGCAAAAACAAAGTGTTGGAAAAGAAAGTAAAAGTGCAATATGTGCCATGTAAAAAAGTTAACGTTTAAGTTCCTTGCTCAGAACATGAGAACATATGAAAGCTGGTGGTTCCTTTTAACATGAGTCTAGATAAACTGGTAATATCATCAACCATGTGTAGTTAACTAGTGATTATGTTAAGATTGATTGTTTTTTATAAGATAAGTTTAATGCTAGCTAGCAACTTACCTTGGCTTCTTGCTGCCCTCGCGTAACAGGTAGTCAGCCTGCAACGCAGGCTCCTCATGGAGTGCAATGTCAGGCAGATGGTTAGAGCGTTGTACTAGTAACCGGAAGATTGCAAAAACGAATCCCCGAGCTGACAAGGTAAAAATCTGTCATTCTTGTCACGCCCTGGCCTTAGTTATCTTTGTTTTCTTTATTATTTTAGTTAGGTCAGGGTGTGACATGGGGGATGTTTGTGTGTTTTTGTCTCGTCTAGGGTGTTTGTATTGTCTAGGTTTTTTTTGTAGAGTTCATGGGGTTGTGTTCAGTGTAGGTGTTTATGTAAGTCTATGGTTGCCTAGATTGGTTCTCAATTAGAGACAGCTGTCTATCGTTGTCTCTGATTGGGAGCATTATTTAGGCAGCCATAGTCATTAGGTAGGTTGTGGGTGATTGTCTATGTGTAAGTTGCTTGTGTCTGCACTTATTGTTTGTTTAGCTTCACGTTCGTCGTTTAGTTTGTATAGTGTCTTTCGTTTCGTGTTCGTCTTCAATAAAAGAAGATGTATCATTATCACGCTGCGCCTTGGTCCTCCTCTCTTTCACCATATGACGATCGTGACAATTCTGCCCCTGAACAAGGCAGTTAACCCACCGTTCCTAGGCCGTCATTGAAAATAAGAATGTGTTCTTAACTGACTTGCCTAGTTAAATAAAGGTGTAAAAAAAAAATAATAATAAAAAAAATAATAATCGGGAAATCGGTGTCCAAAAATACCGATTACCGATTGTTATGAAAACTTGAAATCGGCCCTAATTAATCGGCCATTCCGATTAATCGGTCGACCTCTAGTGCTTATTAGAAAAAGAGAGGCGCAGACGGAAACAGAAGAGCGAGCACCAAGTCAACTGAGACGCAAGGACTTCCAGATTAACAGGGACATGACATCTGTGACATCATCCCAATGCAAAAGAGTCACTATCTTGTCTCATCCTCCCATGTCATGTAGGGCATCCACTACCAGTGTCAACCAACACAATAATGACTCCAACATGAATATCTCCCTGGCCAGTGGCCCAGCCAGAGTACACCCAGGGGGATTTAGTAGTGGTGCTGTCACACCCTTACCCGAGAGAGCCTTTTTATTTCTCTTTTTGGTTAGGTCAGGGTGTGATTTGGGTGGGCATTCTAGGTTGTATATTTCTTTGTTGGCCGGGTATGGTTCCCAATCAGAGGCAGCTGTCTATCGTTGTCTCTGATTGGGGATCATACTTAGGCAGACCTTTTTCCCACCTTCATTTGTGGGATCTTGTCTTTGTATAGTTGCTGTTTAGCGCTACAGAGCTTTACGTTCGTTTATATTTTGGTGTTCATTTAATAAAGTACGATGAACACTTTCCACGCTGAGCTTTGGTCTCATTCAATTGACGACGGACGTAACAGGTGCCCTACAGGGGGATCAGCAGGGGATGAGCCTGGGGGTTAAGCACAGAAACATGGAGGACAGCCAAGAGGACTGTCAGCAGCATCCCCGGGGGAGGGGAAAGGCAGATGCAGAGCGGAGAAAGAAAGGTGGTGGCAGTAGGGAGAAAGATGGAGGCAGAGGAGAGAAGGAAGGATGGTGGTGGTAGAGAGAAGGATGGATGGTGGTGGTAGAGAGAAGGAAGGATGGTGGTGGTAGAGAGAAGGAAGGATGGTGGTTAAGAGAGAAGGAAGGATGGTGGTGGTAGAGAGAAGGAAGGATGGTGGTGGTAGAGAGAAGGATGGATGGTGGTGGTAGAGAGAAGGATGGATGGTGAAAGGAAAAGGAAAGAATGAAGACGAGGTAGACACAAAGCAGATTGGTTGGAGAAAGAGAGAGGGGCAGCCATTCAGGCTAGCTTGTGTAGAACATATTAGCGCCACCGTGATGATACATCTGACTGCTCCGCTCTCTCTGCTCTCTCTTTTCCTCCTGGTTGTTCTCAGCTGAAGGAGTCCAGGTTATCAGGTGTTCTGCTGAGTCACTCCAGGACAGTGATGCAGTCAAGTATAGTCGGTACAGGTCTGTAGCGAGAGTTGTTACAACACAGGGCCTGTATCCACAAAGAGTCTCAGAGTAGGAGCGCTGATCTAGGACCTGTCCTTATACATCTTATTCCTTTCGATCTAAAAGGCTAAACTAATCCTAGATCAGCACTCCTACTCAGAGAGGTTTTGTAGAGATGTGCCCAGATATCATAGAAATATCATTACTATTTCAATAGTATTACTTAGTTATTGTATTTCTATGGATCACAGATTTCCCCATTCAACACTCTGCCAGGCTGTAAATGACATTCTGACAGTCGGTTAAAATGATTCCTGTATTTACTCTACATGGGGACGTGACAGTCACAGCATTAGCGGTGCTTACACCTTCCGACGTCACTTAGAACGTTCTCCGTGGAGTCTGACATGCACACAATCACTTAGAACATAGTATGTGGAGGCTGACAGCGTTTCCACTCTGGTTGGTTCATCTGTCCGTGAGGAGAGAGTCTGTCAGTGTGTGTGTGTGTCAAACCTATCCTCGCACCAGCATCCACTCTGGATTTGGCTGACTTGCACAGCACCAATCCCCTGGCCTCTAGCCCACAGCAGCGAGTTAGCAGTCCTACCGACCGACGGTCGACCAGAGATCATTATTCAACGTTTATACAGATGATGTTTTGAACAGCCTCCCTGCACTACCTAAATAAATAGTACGTGACCAGCAGTACTAAACACGTCGCCTCATATCACCTTTCTTGAACGCAGCATCTGCATCGCTCAGGACCACTGAATTAAGACATAATAACCCAAACAGCATGACTGAACCTGCAGCCTCACCCTATTGGAATGCAGCTCTCATATCATAGGCCTACATATAGCACATGCTATAGCACATACATTAGACAGAATTCAAAACGTCATGACGTAGACACAGTACTTTTAGAGAATGTTTGACCAGTAAATTGGTCCAAGAGCTTTCTTGAACGCAGCTCTCACAGCAAACAGCTCATACTATGCACTACCCTGAACCCACATTAGACAGAATGAAGATACTGTGTCAAACAGAGTTTCTTGGTGAATACATTTGAACCCACGGTGAACCTCGTCTTCCATCAATCCCCTTTTCCTTTCAGTTTCACCAGCTAAAAATCCCTCTCTGCTTGAATAATGTATTCCAATGGATTCACAGTCCATTTCATCCCAAAATTGAGAGGACAAATGCGAGATATAACTTCCCCAGGGGTTGGAGTCAGCCAGGTCTCATAAATACTCAGTGCCCGGGTGAAAAGCCCATTTGAGATTCAATATAGTGCCATTATTGATTAGCATTTTCCACAAATGTGGCTAAAAGCAAAGTGGTAGAGAAACACATTGGTAATGGCCGGGGATGCGAACGATGCCTGAACAGAAATGAAAGGATCAATCCACAGACAAAAGTCTACAGTATAGTGTCTTCTGCCCTGTCATTAGCATAACGTCTAAAGTGGAACACATGGCAAGTCCTTCCAGACTTTTACTCTACAGGTCAGCAGACAGTTCCTCCTCTGTTCCCTCCTTTCCTCTCTTCCTCACTTCCTCTCTTCCTCTGGTGAAACGGGGAGGGCCGCTGTAGCCAGAGCCAAATCCCCCTGTCAGTCAGTCTGTCTGGGTTGCTGGTGTCTGCGTTGGGTTGGATGAGTGCACTGAGGCTGATCTGCCTCTATCTGCTTCTCCATTAGAGACCTTTAAACAAAGGGCCCACGCCATGGGAAATTAACAGAGGGCTACGGCTCAAAGGGGGGAAAATAACAAATGTTTTCGGCTGCCTCTCTTTGAGGGGTGTGTGACGAGCTGGAAGATGAAGTCTGGGAGTTAACGCAACGCGGGATAGGAGACAAGCTGATTGGTATGTTGAATGCTTCCTGTGCTGGACATTTGGATTTTGTCTTCAACTTCAAGAGGTTGAGTGTGACATTTGTGATATTGGAGGCAGCACCAAGCCAAAGAGGATGTTCACTTGTTTAAAAACTTTGAGTTGAAATCACCCCCCCCCCCCCCCCCCCCCAATAGTTTTGTGACCTTCACTCACAGTGTTTATGAAGTTTAAGGTTGACCATCCTCATCGTCCTGCGAAAGTATTTCCTGTGTTGATGATGTGTACTATCTCCGAGTGGCCTTTACAGTTCAGTGTGTTCATGTCAGAGATTCCGAGTATGCGTATGGTACTGCCTCTATCCACTCAGAGAAGGGTATCCGCATCCCTGCCTGTGTGTGCATATCCTGCTTGCATACTGAGAGTGCGTGCGCTCTGGTCCCATCTGCAGTTGAATATGAGGCTAGAAGAGCTCTAATCGTCCCTCTCTCTCTGTCTCTCTCTCTCTCGTGTTGATCCAGGCCGTTGACAGCCTCATCCTCCACCTCACCGAGCATTGGGACCCGGAACCATGTTGAACTCTTCTCTAAACAAACAACTGCACTATCATCTCTGGCAGCTTCAACTGCAACCACTTACCGTGTAGGCTCCTACAGTACAGATCCAACTCCATAACATAAAAGCACATTGTGAGTGGGCACACCTGAGAACTCTCAGCTCCCTCCTTAGCTTAAGTACGCCATTTCTCTTTATACCTCAGCTGTGTTAGTGGTATCAACAAGGAGGAGAACGATTGGCACTCCTCACAATTATCCACCGTCCGCAACCACTAGAGTCAATCGCATCATGAAACAGCGTAAACAGTTCACAGAGAGTAATAAAGTGCTTCAGCTCTGACAGTACTGGTCAAAACAATGTCTTGGTGTTTGCTTGGCAAAGAATTAAACAGGGTAAACAGAACTACGTATTAGTGGGGTAATTGGCAGACGTGTGTGGGCAACGAACTGTGTGGTGTGTGTTGTGTGTGTGTGTTGTGTGTGTGTGGTGTTGTGTGTGTGTGTGTGTGTGTGTGTGTGTTGTGTGTGTGGTGTGTGTGTTGTGTTGTGTGTGGTGTGTTGTTGTGTTGAGAGAGATAAAGTGTTTAGTTGATGATAGTTAGAAGGTGTCGGTCGGAAAGAGGAAGCAGGGCTTGCAGAGTCTCTACGCTCTGTACGTTCACAAAAAACACCAGTGGAGAGATCAAAGCAGCCCCTCCACTTCATCAACTCTCTTACCCCCACTTCAAAGCATCCAGCCTGGGATGGGATCAGACTCAGCACGCCCAGTAAGGTCATGTGGAAGGTGGAAGATGGCAGCCAGGAGGCCTCTCCCGGGAGGGGGAGTGGGAGTGTGAGTGGATCATCATGTAATAAAATCAAAGGAGAGGTTGAATGAGGAGTGACTGTGTGAGCTCTGGAATAATCTGCTTTAAAAGGTTTGCTACATAAAATCTGCACCACCATCTTGGCAGCTGTGCTGAACTGAAGACACGGGGAGGAGTACGAATAGAAAGACAAGAATCTATTTCCTCAGTCCTTTGGGTGCCTCCAAAATGACATCTATCCCTTTATTGTGCACAACGTTTAACCAGGGCCCATTGAAGTTGTGTAGCCTACTTTAAAGGCAATAGGGTGCCATTTGGGATGCAGCCGTTGAAACTAAGAAAACCAACGTTCCAAACTCAACATGACAGACTGAGGGTGTAGATCAAGACTCATTTGAGGCTGGAAAGTGACTGTCGCTTGTCTCTCTCGTCTCTGCAGCCTAAACCATCAGACAGCCTCTACTCTAATCGCAAACATTTATTCAGATCAGAACGCCCCCGAGGAGTCTCACAGATATAAAAAGACTGGCAGAGAGGGAGAAAGAAAGAGAGAGAGAGAGAGAGAGAGAGAATCGTAATAATCTAACTTGCCAGCTAGTTAAACAGGCAAAAATGACCTAAAACTAATGTTATGCAAGGTTGATGTACATTTTCTGTGGGTAGATACCAATTATGTGTGGGTAGATACCACATTCTTCTTGAACTGCATTGTTGGTTAAGGGCTTGTCAGTAAGCATTCCACGGTAAGGTTGAATTCTGTTGTATTCGGCGCATGATTAGCTAGCTAGCCAGTTAGCCTAATTGACTTACTATGGACTTAGCTACCCATTCACTGAACAGTCTTGCAGCCAGGACAGTGGCAATAGAGACGAAAAAAAGATAAACACAAAGCAAATGTTTTACTTCATAACTATCAGCTAGCTATGTATATGTGAATCTTAATAATGTTGCTAACCAGATGGTATAAAAGGCAAAAATGACCTAAAACTAATATTATGCAAGGTAGATGTCAATTCTTTGTGGGTAGCTAGCTAACAATTCTTCAGTAGTAACAGTAGTAGCTAGCCAGTTATCCCTATTGACTTATTATGGACTCTATGGGTTCTATGGTACCTGGGCAGGTAAAAATGCTAAAATTTACACAGCATGTATTTATTAACATATCAACATAAAATATTGTAGTCAGGTAACATTTTACATGCGAATAAGCAACATTTCACATTCGAGAAGTTCCCTCCGTGCTCCGTTTCGGCTACTTTGATTTGGACTCATACTCCGACCCTCCCGTGCTCCAATTTGCATGCTCGGAGCGCGGTAGTATGCATTTTGAAAAACACCCATTGTCTCCGTCACACTACTACACTGTCTTGTGTCTTCAGAAGTCTGGAAGATAGAACACCCAATACGGCAACGTTGAGTTAGAATGTAGGAACGGAGCCCAATGTAACACAACAGTTTGAGTGGAGTGGATAGGATACATTACTTGTGTTGATCTTTATTCATACTCAAATGCACTTGCATGAACAGAAGTACAGTTATAGGCAGGCACAGTGCATTAACTCTACAGACAAAAGGAACTTTACAGACGGCCCCATGTAATGCCAGGCCAGGCAGGGGTGTGGAACAGCCAGGCAGGGGTGTGGAACAGCCAGGCAGGGGTGTGGAACAGCCAGGCAGGGGTGTGGAACAGCCAGGCAGGCTCTACCTCTCCCAGGCTCTACCTGCAAGGTCATCTGTAACAAGCCCTCCAGCCATCTGCCCCCTCCCTCTCCATCTGTACCACCCTCCCACCTCCCTCCAGCCATCTGCCCCCTCCCTCTCCATCTGTACCACCCTCCCACCTCCCTCCAGCCAAACCAGACAGCCGTTATCCTGCTACCTGGGTCTGTGTCCGGAACTCTGGAATCACAATTACAGTGCAACCCTGCTACTCTCTGACACTTCAAGCTGTTGAGGTGGAGCCAGGCAGAAAATTACAAGGTGCGTTGCGAGAGAAACAACAGAGTTTGGAGTAGTTCTGTAATCACTTTACAGTAGACTGCATAATGTGACAACAACATGTACTCAACACTGAGACATATCCTTAGGGAGCAGACCATCAAAGTACTAATTACTGGTGCTTTAAGTATTGGATTGTAACCCCTGACTAAACA
Source organism: Salvelinus sp. IW2-2015 (assembly GCF_002910315.2). NCBI lineage: Eukaryota > Metazoa > Chordata > Actinopteri > Salmoniformes > Salmonidae > Salvelinus > Salvelinus sp. IW2-2015. The sequence continues at coordinate 73,903 of NW_019942758.1, read as the reverse complement.
CACACTACACTCTTTTTTAGCTGTCCCCAATGGAGAACCCTTCGAATAACACTTTTTTGCTCCAGGTAGAACCTTTTTGAGTTTGGTGTAGAACCCTTTCCAGAGTGTGTTCTACATGGAACCCAAAAGAGTTCTACCTGGAACCAAAATGGGTTCTACCTGGAATTAAAAAAGGGTCATCCTATGGGGACAGCCGAAGAACCCTTTTGGAACCCTTTTTCTAAGAGTATACTACTACACCTTAGGTGTACAAATGTAGGATCTTAATTTGAGCCAGTTTGCTTCAGCAGGGAAATAATCCTGCAGCAATGGGAAATGTGAATTATTACGTGGGTTATAATTAATGAACATTTTTGTAGAGGTGGATACATTTTTCGTTAGGGCAAATCAAGTCTGACTGTCACGCCCTGACCATAGATTGCTTTGTATGTGTCTATGTTTTGTTTGGTCAGGGTGTGATGTGGGTGGGCATTCTATGTTGTATGTCTAGGTTGTCTATTTCTGTGTTTGGCCTGGTGTGGTTCCCAATCAGAGGCAGCTGTCTATTGTTGTCTCTGATTGGGAGCTATACTTAGGTAGCCTGTTTTCCATTGTGTGTTGTGGGTGATTGTTTCCTGTTTTCCGTTTCAGTGTTTGCACCATTCGGGACTGTGTTGGTTTTCATTTGATTCTCTTGTTTTTTGTATTTTGTATTCATTTTCATTAAACGTTATTATGGATACGTACCACGCTGCACATTGGTCCGATGTTTCCTACTCCTCCTCAGACGAAGAGGACGAAAGCCGTTACACTGACATTTCAAAATTGAAATTACAAACTTTAGAAGCCTTTTAAAAACTCAAATACACTAGAAGTTTGCATTACCTGCTTTGCAGGAAAATTCTCAGCAACAAAAAAATGGTCAAATTAAGATCCTACATCTGTATATCCAGGATGGTGAGTCCAGACACTTCACAGCTGTCAGCCAAAACTGTTTGTCGAGGGCTGCAGTCCAAACACTTAAAAGACACCCTATCCCCTCAGCCCTTAAATTAAGTGGACACTTCTGATGACTTATCATGACGTCTGACGATTATACACTTGCAGGGCAAGGGGCGAGGGAGGAAGGAATGGACCACCCTTGGCCGTAAATTCACCACTCAAACATCCCGCAATGATTGTGTTTTCAGCCACCGGTAACTTGTGGGTGCTTTATATGCACTACAGTCAATTATGAGTGTATGTCTACTTTTATTGAATATATCATTATTAATATATGCCTACTGTATGATAGCTAGCAAATTAATTAGCTTGCCTAGCTGGAACTTCTGAAGAAGGAAAATGTTTTATTTCCACAATTTCCAAAAGACAACCAAACAAAAACATATTTAATTTTTACGTAGCATTCGTTTTTACTTACACTTGTATGTTGACTTCTCCATTGATGTTGTTTTTAAGTTTTCGCGGATGTACAATCGTCGCGAATTGAATTATGGGGACTTCCCTTGCTTGGCTAATCAATTGGACCACCCTCCAAGATGGCGATGGGGACTCCCCCAAGGGCATAAGGCGAGGGTGTGTCGTTTAAGTGTTTGGACCGCAGCCTAGGTAGTGCACTATGAAGGGAATAGGGTGCCATTTGAGACAAGAGACAAAATTATTGATGAGAGGAGCCATCGAATTAGCATTCTTTGCTAAGCTGTTTAGGGATGCATTTGGAGTGTCTTGAAGGTTACGTCTCAGATTTCCCCTAATGTCGCTACTCTTATCTGCTAATGAATTAACGGATAATATGATAATAGGACGTAAACACAACCTGTGTGCTGTTGTGGCAAACACATCATAGCCAAGAGCCAAGGGGGTTGGATGTTAAAGAAGACACACTTTACTCTGAATATTCCATCTGGGGATTCCGATATTCTGCCTCAAAATTACGATATTCCGTTTCAGACACAATTTTTTTTCCATAAGGGAAAATGGATTCTGAGAGCAATTTCCAATTAGCAGCCTGGAGAGATCAGTCTCCGCAGGGATACAGTGGGTTTAGATAAGTGTATAATCCATCATCCTGTGATGAGGGAGTGGGAATCATAATCCCATGATTGACTGGGTGGTTAACCCCGCATCATCATCAATACAGTCCAACTGTCTGGGGTTAACCCTATATTGATTGACTCACACTAATCTACCAGCATGATGTTAAGTCCAATACTAAGCCCGATACAACTTGAGTCCTTTTTTGTTATAGCGAAGAGCGCATTCGACTCCCAGCAGATTCTGTACATTTCAGGTCTAATCTCATTATCTATACAATATGGATGTGTCAAAGTCTAATCATCCGTTAAACTGCTCAGTCAATCCMTGTGGTATACAGATCAGTGGTTGGTATCATAAATCAACAAGTGGAACGTTTCAACAGATTGATCTAAGAAGAGGTGGATGGGGAGGAAAAGAGATGGAGAACATCATGACAAGGCTAGCAGAGGGTCACTGCATTTCCATGAGACTGGCTACGCAGGGATCCTGCTGCTGCTGCTTTGTGTGTGTGTGTGTGTGTGTGTGTGTGTGTGTGTGTGTGTGTGTGTGTTGGTGTGGTGCGTGCGTGTGTGCGTGCGTGCGTGCGTGCGTGCGTGGCGTGCGTGCGTGCGTGCGTGTGTGCCGCAGACCAGGAGGAAAGAGCCAACAGACAGAGACTAATCCCGAAAGTGTTCACAGCTAGCTCAATGTGACTACTTTAGCAGGCTACCGTTCTTATCCAGGAGGGAAAGTGCATGCTCACCTGTTCTGAATACCTATACTCTATATAATGGCATGCTATAAGATTCTGGCGAGAAAACTATGCACACAGAATTACAAAAGTCTTGGATGAGAATTTAGGTGTTTTGTACTCCATGAAGCCTCATGGTGTGGAAATCGTTATTGAATTGCTGCATAACTTAAGTATGCGTTATTACTTGACCTGTACTAATTGAATGTGACTCCTCACTCTTATCGTCTGTGACTACTAATGTACCTGTATGATATTGTCTATGCTCGTACTGTACTGTGCTGAAAGTGGTCCTGGACGAAGCTGTGCCGCGTCCAGGCTGGTGTGCTGCTGCTGGGCGGAGACAGGGCTCTCCTCCTCCACCCAGCGGGCCTGGAACAGAGGAGAGAAAGCGTGAATGTGTGAATGACCTGTATGTATACGTGTGTGTGTGTGTGTGTGTGTGTGTGTGTGTGTGTTGTGTTGTTGTGTGTGTTGTTGTGTGTGTGTGTGTGTGTGTGTGTGTGTGTGTGTGAAAACGTCAACACAAGCTAGAGCTGAACACCAGCAGGGTAACAAGGTGTATCACAGCAGATGTAAACAGGAGTGCTACAATGGGACAGGTGCTAAATGAGGTGCAAATGCACGTTAATACATTCTTGTACTTTTTATAGTGTTCAGCCAGATCTTACCTCGTGACTGTCATTACATGTGTGTGTGTGTTTGCGTTCCCATGTAATTCACTTTCCTCTCAGCATTGCTGACCTTGGCTTAGACTCTAAGCCTTAGAGGGAGATCGATGAGAGTTGGGTAGAAGGGAGAGCAGTAGGCAGGTAAACACATTAAAGTGAATATACTAAATCTGGGTTGAATCAAAACAAGTCGGTCCGGCTGCCCACTAGGGCAGTAAAGGTTCACCAAACCCACAGTTCGGTGGTACGTATTGCGGTTTTGGGGTTACGGTTCGGTTCAGTTTCAGTACAGCGGGAAAATGAGACACCAACCACAATGTAGTTAATTTTTGTTTACTTAAGAAATACAAAGTGTTGATATTGATTCCATATATGATTCCATATATGATCATGATCCATATAATGCAGGATGACAGCACAATCAGGAATAACAACACTGTATTTTCAGGGTTACATGGGTTGCGAGGTGGGGGTTTGTTACTATGCCGATAAATTACATTATCCATCCAGACCTTTGCCACCTAGGAATTTGTGTGACCGGATCTTCTCAAATAGTAGTTGAGTACACCTGCTGTAGATGTCCTGCACAACATTGGCCAATTCATTGACAGACAATGGGTGTGAGAGGGCGAAGTTTATGAGGCTCGAGCACTTCCACAAAGTGCTGAAACCCCCTATTCTTCATAACCACAGAGAATGGGCGCATATCCGCGGCTATAAACATACCTATCACTCTTGTCATTTCTTTGCCCCGATCAGGATCAGAATTGCTGTTTGAAAGCAGAAGGGAGATAAAAAAAAATGTTTTGCGTTTCCGTTTTGCTCAGGTGGTAGGAATACTGGGGTGATGTCGGTGTCAATGTGTCAACATGTTTGAGGTGTTGGCAGCTGCATAGGCTATTCTTGTTGAGCAGTGGCAACATACTCGCTCTGTCTATCGCCATTGTATTCTACTGGGAAGCCAAAATGTTCCTAATCTGCCGATTTAAACGATGATGGAGAATCCTCCTGGTTTATCGACCCCACCACTCGGCCATCGTACAGAACCAGTTCCCGCCTGCGCCTCACAAAAGGACCGTTTTAAATGCATCAATTAAAATTATTATTTTTATTACAACGTGAGCATGTGTTTTTTATTTTTATAGAGATAAATAGAGGTTATAGAGGTAAATAGAGGTTATAGAGGTAAATAGAGGTTATAGAGGTAAATAGAGGTTATAGAGGTAAATAGAGGTTATAGAGGTAAATAGAGGTTTGCATGAGCCACTGAAGGAACGTCTAGAACCCTGACAAAACCAAATCTCTCTCCAACAGTAGATATATCACAGCTAAAGACTGTGTTACTTTCCAGATAGACAGGTAAATAAACATATTGATCATACAAGCATAAAGTATAGAGCAGCCAAGCCCACCAACCACAGGCCTGAACTGAACCCTTAAGTCTATTTTATAGAGGGAACCAGGCTGTGGCACGGACGGACCTGAAATCAATACTCAAATCAGTCACAAATTGCTGCTGTATGAATTGATGGCTTTCACAGTTGAAAAAATGTCATTTGACATAACGTATCATCAGCCTGCGGGATATATTTCCTTTTTACCACAGCCAGTCATCATCTTCCGGCTTTTTTACAAAATCATTCCCAGAAATCATAAGATCGATTATTGTCGCTCCCGGGGAACGAATCGGTCTTTGAAGCAACGTTTTCCGCACGCGGGCGCACACACACACACCTCCACCATACATGATGGATAAGTGGAGTTAACAGGCATTTGTTTATTCTCCAGACACTTATGTGTCAGTCTAAATGACACAATAGAAAAAAACTTATTTTTCTGGTTGGGGGGGATCTTTCAACAGGCTGATTTGAAGAGATCCGCCTCTACTTTTGTTCACTTTTTAGCCTGTAGTTTTGAAAGTAGCGCTCATGAGCCAAAAGTGGTTCCCTAAAATCTTCTGTGTGTGCATCTTGATAGCTGTCACTCAAATGGCGAAGGGCTGAAGCTCATGTCTGGAACTCGAATTGCTAGGGGGCCGGCCCATGTGTTGGAAAATGTAGGGAAAATGGCGCTGCACAGTTTCTTTCAAACTAGGGATTTTGTGGATAATTGAGGTAAGAAAGTAATTCTGCTCATAGATTATGCATGTATGAACTACACATTGACACATCCAGCCCAAAGTGGAAGGTTTCAAAAATACTTTCTTAGTCGCCAAAGTTCCGGAGTACGTCTAACCATAGTTCAAGTTTACCTGACGGGGTGAGAGAAACTGCATTCACACACAACTATAATTTATTGAAGTGCTTTGGTAGTTGGTGTATTGAGTTCTGTTCAGTGCACAGCGAAATCAAACGAAGGATAGAGTGAACCACTGTGACTCATGGTGCTAGGGGACTGCAGGTAGATACTCTGCAATTACCTGAACAGTGCCTGCTGATGTTATCAAAGAGCAGCACACAGAGATATTTTCACCAAGAGCTTCTAGACTCTTGTTATGTTTTGGAGTGCTTTTAAAAATACATTCTTAGTCATCATAACCATACTAATCACTTCCTGCTAAGCTGAAGGAGACAGATCCACTGGATAACGGAGCTCATTGAGCTACATGCTTCCATACTGGACATTCATTGATACTCTCAGCCAATGAAAATGATCAAATAAGACATTTCAATCAAATGTTTTTGAGGCATATATTATTTGGGACATGGGGAAATGTGTGTTGTGTGATGACTTTCAGCACATTTAGCGTACTGGCTCGATAAGATGATTATTGTTGTCTTGTTTGGAGTGTTGTATGAAGCTACATGCTTCCATACTATTACTCTTTCTGTGAATAGCCTATGAGAGAGGCCTTCAATTAGTTGCTAGGCAGAGTCAAATAGTGAAGTAGCCTCAGCAAACAAAGGGGTCACAGCGACATCCTAGTGGAGAGAGGCCTTCAATTAGTTGCTATGGCAGAGTCAAATAGTGAAGTAGCCTCAGCAAACAAAGGGGTCACAGCGACATCCTATGAGAGAGGCCTTCAATTAGTTGCTATGCAGAGTCAAATAGTGAAGTAGCCTCAGCAAACAAAGGGGTCACAGCGACATCCTATGAGAGAGGCCTTCAATTAGTTGCTATGCAGAGTCACAATAGTGAAGTAGCCTCAGCAAACAAAGGGGTCACAGCGACATCCTATGAGAGAGGCCTTCAATTAGTTGCTATGCAGAGTCAAATAGTGAAGTAGCCTCAGCAAACAAAGGGGTCACAGCGACATATCCAAGCTTTTATGGGGTTACGACTGAGGCTGATTCAATTGCTATTTAACTCATTCAGTTGAAACCTTGTAGAGAACCCTTTGAGAGGTTTTGGGCCATGAGGCTAAAGTATTGTGTAACCCCATGATAAACTGCATAGTATAGGTAAGTTTATACTGACTGCTTTCAGTGAGAACAGTACAGTTGACGGTAAAGAAATAGAGCAATAGGATAAAGGAGCTATTTGAGTTGCTCTGCCCCAAAACATTACTTTAGTAGCTGTTTCCGACCTGGATGGTAATGGACAGTTTAGATGCCCTGCGTGAGGTAATGAGATTGAAAATGAATTCATTGTCACCTGGGGACCAGAGCTAAGCGTTGGAGGCGATTTTGAAGTCGACATCAATTTCCGTTTTGGGGTGAAAGTTCTGCCCTGAAGTTTGTGCCTGTCTAAAAATCTCTAATTACCTCAAACTAATTTAGGACACATTTAGAGCAAGGTCACATATCAATATCTTATGTTGTGATTATTGTATCAACATGTGTATCAATAAAACATAAGTACTGTACAACCAAGATCGACAACATAACCCTGGAGAATATCTGTCAGCTTTGTTTCATCAACATCTGTGATGTAATCAATTATTTGACACACTTCTGTGTCAACAGCAAAAGGCCTAACTGCTATTTATACCTCTCCTCCCCTCTTCGCATCCTAAATGTGTCACCCTGTTTCTTAAAAAAAGGTAAGACAGTCCATTATGCTTCCTGTGAAGAAGATGTGTGTGGTACACTTTCCTAGTTTCCCCAAAGGCAGGACAATCTCATCGAGCCACTAGAAACACTCTCTTCAGAAGAGCACTCACCTACTTTGGGATTAGCAGCAGTAGAGTGTGTGATACATCTACGTGTTAGTAAGAAACTATAGTCGTCTGAAAGTGTGTGATACATCTACGTGTTAGTAAGAAACTATAGTCGTCTGAAAGTGTGATACATCTAAGTGTTAGTAAGAAACTATAGTAGTCTGAAAGTGTGATACATCTAAGTGTAGTTAAGAAACTATAGTAGTCTGAAAGTGTGTGATACATCTAAGTGTTAGTAAGAAACTATAGTGTCTGAAAGTGGTGATACATCTAAGTGTTAGTAAGAAACTATAGTAGTCTGAAGTGTGTGATACATCTAAGTGTTAGATAAGAACTATAGTAGTCTGAAAGTGGTGATACATCTAAGTGTTAGTAAGAAACTATAGTAGTCTGAAAGTGTGTGATACATCTAAGTGTTAGTAAGAAACTATAGTAGTCTGAAAGTGTGATACATCTAAGTGTTAGTAAGAAACTATAGTAGTCTGAAAGTGTGTGATACATCTAAGTGTTAGTAAGAACTATAGTAGTCTGAAAGTGTGTACATCTAAGTGTTAGTAAGAAACTATAGTAGTCTGAAAGTGTGTGAATCATCTAAGTGTTAGTAAGAAACTATAGTAGTCTGAAAGTGGTGATACATCTAAGTGTTAGTAAGAAACTATAGTAGTCTGAAAGTGTGATACATCTAAGTGTTAGTAAGAAACTATAGTAGTCTGAAAGTGTGTGATAATCTAAGTGTTAGTAAGAAACTATAGTAGTCTGAAAGTGTGATACATCTAAGTGTTAGTAAGAAACTATAGTAGTCTGAAAGTGTGTGATACATCTAAGTGTTAGTAAGAAACTATAGTAGTCTGAAAGTGTGGATACATCTAAGTGTTAGTAAGAAACTATAGTAGCTGAAAGTGTGAGTACATCTAAGTGTTAGTAAGAAACTATAGTAGTCTGAAAGTGTGTGATACATCTAAGTGTTAGTAAGAAACTATAGTAGTCTGAAAGTGTGTGATACATCTAAGTGTTAGTAAGAAACTATAGTAGTCTGAAAGTGTGTGATACATCTAAGTGTTAGTAAGAACTATAGTAGTCTGAAAGTGTGTGACATCTAAGTGTTAGTAAGAAACTATAGTAGTCTGAAAGTGGTGATACATCTAAGTGTTAGTAAGAAACTAAGATCTGAAAGTGTGATGTACATCTAAGTGTTAGTAAGAAACTATAGTAGTCTGAAAGTGTGATACATCTAAGTGTTAGTAAGAAACTATAGTAGTCTGAAAATGTGTGATACATCTAAGTGTTAGTAAGAAACTATAGTAGTCTGAAAGTGTGTGAACATCTAAGTGTTAGTAGAAACCTATAGTAGTCTGAAAGTGTGTGATACATCTAAGTGTTAGTAAGAAACTATAGTAGTCTGAAAGTGTGATACATCTAAGTGTTAGTAATAAACTATAGTAGTCTGAAAGTGTGTGAGGCATCTACAGTTAGTGTTTATGAGGACGTGTTGAAGAGTCTCAATAGGTTAGAGTCAGACTCATAATGGCCGTGCTTTCTTCTGACAAACTACATTAGAACGTTTTGCAAGATCTAAGGACGATGGTACAAAAATTAGAAATAGGCTTACGTGTTGTAACATTATGAAAGTGAGGAGCAAAACCATGACAACATTTTACAACAACCATTACAAATAGTTGGATAATAGCCTCCATAATAGCTTGTCATCCAATGTAAAAAAAACAACAACACAAAAAACATTATGATGCACAGCAAACTCCAAACTAGCTAGTAATAATATTGTTTTGTCTCTTATTAAGTATTTTCAACCAAGAAGCTATTCTGCTGATAATGATGAGCCAAATGAACAAGATGTCTCTTTCAAGCTGTCGAATCCCCAAAGCAATTTTTTCCTTCGCTAACACAATTAAAGATTAAATACAGACATGGATGGCCTGAGACGTGCTGGGGAATAATGGTTTATTGGAGCTATTAGCGCACGAGCGAGAGAGCAAGAACGAGCGAGAGCGAGAGAGTGAAAGCACTAGAAAATATTACATCTAGGGATTCTGCAAATCCTACAACACAGTGCAGAAGGTGCGCCATTAGAGAGGTGAATTTGAGTCTCTTGGTTTTGTCCTGTTAGCAGAGTTGTGTACCCGGCAAGGTTGGAAGCTGACACAGATCGCTGACCAGCAGCGCTGTAGCTAACTCAAATTTGACTTTCCTTTCTTTCAAAATATGGACAAAAATACAGGATATGCTAATAGGTACAGTCCTTCGGGTCAGCTAACTCAAATGTGACCTTCCTTTCTTTCAAATATGGACAAAAATACAGGATATGCTAATAGGTACAGTCCTTCGGGTCAGCTAACTCAAATGTGACCTTCCTTTCAGTCAAAATGTGGACAAAACCACAGGATATGCTAATAGGTACAGTCCTTCGGGTCAGCTAACTCAAATGTGACCTTCCTTTCAGTCAAAATGTGGACAAAAACACAGGATATGCTACTAGCTGATAGTAAAAACCGAGACCAATACCTTGAGTAGATGGAAGAATCAACACAAATACAGCCAGAGACAGAACTAAACCATAGTCAGAGATAGTATACTAGCATAGTACAGAATCCTCAGCTAAGTAGCCTGGTCCCAGTCCTTACACAAATCACCATGGAAACATTGGGTTCCTTTCCCATCAAAATGTGGACTGAGGAGGACGTTTTTCATTAAACACAGCATCTTCTTGGAAATGAGTTGTGAGTTTAAAACCACGAAGCACAAACTCTCCCCGCAGCAATTCATCTTCATAAAATAACTCAACATGCTTTTTAACAGTTRCATATTGCAGAGTTGTGTTTATTCTATTTTCCTAATAGAGAGGAAGGGAAGCTAGTGGGCTTAACCTGGGTTGTATTGCTTAGGCACCAAATGGGGGAAAAACAGACAAACAGGGAGGAACTAGCTGATCTTGATCTCGTAGAATAAGAAGTGCTTGTTTTAGTTTTCCAGAATGTGTTATCGTAAGAGGTGCATAGTTTCGCAACTTGCTTTTAGCAATCCAATTGTTTATCATGCCACTAACAGGTTAAGGTAATACATAAGGCTTATATAAGGGGATTGACTCACTGTCCTGGGGTGTGTAATTCTGTTGAGAGTGAGTGGCTGATAAAGAGAGGCTCCGGGTGGACGCTGCAGTAGTAGTAGTAAGAGTGTATTGTGGGGAATACCAGCAGACCCAAGGCATGTGTTGCCAGGCACTGCAGCGAAGGCTCGGGCTACTTAATTCTCTATTCATAACAAATCCAAAGCCCGGTGGGCTTCGCTGCACACTAGAGAAGGCACCTTCCCCACAAGTAGGTCAACAGGCACTTAGCTGGACCTTAGAACAAACAACAGATGCCTCCATTCAACTGTGATTTCTCTAAAAGTGGGTGTGTGCGTGCACTAACATTTTCTTATATCTGGGAACCAGTGATGAATAAATACCCCTATAGTATTTTTCCTTGCTCTGCCATTGTCTGCCAAGGCAGGTGGGCCTGCCAAAAATACATGTGAAGCAGGAGCTAGCGTAACATGAGAGATGCTAATATGCAAAAAGTGCGAAAAAGTTAAATTGTGTAATCCAAAAGTGCTGAACGGTAACAGCTAACAGATCCAGATCAATTTTCTGGGCCCCCTGTTGCTCAGAGGAGAATATTAGCACTGGCATACAAACCCTCCCAGGCTATTTACAGTGCCTTGTAAAAGTATTCATCCGCATTGGTGTTTTTCCTATTTTGTTGCATTACAACCTATAATTTAAATTTCATGTAATGAACATACACAAAATAGTCCAAATTGGTGAAGTGAAATGATTTTTTATTTTTTTTAATTACTGAAAAGTGGTGTGTGCATATGTATTCACCCCCTTTGCTAGGAAGCCCCTAAATAAGATCTGGTGTAACCAATTACTTTCATAAGTCACATCACTAATTAAATAAAGTCCACTTGTGTGCAATCTAAGTGTCACATGTGTCACATGATCTCAGTATATATACACCTGTTCTGAAAGGCCTCAGAGTCTGCAACACCACTAAGCAAGGGGCACCACCAAGCAAGCGGCACCATGAAGACCAAGGAGCTCTCCAAACAGGTCAGGGACAAAGTACAGATCAGGGTTGAGTTATATAAAAAATAAAAAAACTTTGAACATCCCACGGAGCACCATTAAATCCAATATTAAAAAATGGAAAGCATATGGCACCACAACAAACCTGCCAAGAGAGGGACGCCACCAGTATCTGTCCATAGGACCACTTTAAGCTGTACACTCCACAGAGCTGGGCTTTACGGAAGAGTGGCCAGAAAAAAGCCATTGCTTAAAGAAAAAAATAAGCTACACGTTTGGTGTTCACCAAAGGGCATGTGGGAGACTCCCCAAACATATGGAAGAATGTACTCTGGTCAGATGAGACTAAAATTGAGCTTTTTGGCCATCAAGGAAAACGCAATGTCTGGCGCAAACCCAACACTTCTCATCACCCCGAGAACCTCATCCCCATCATGCTGTTGGGATGTTTTTCATCGGCAGGGACTGGGAAACTGGTCAGAATTGAAGGGATGATGGATGGCAGTAAATACAGGGAAATTCTTGATAGAAACCTGTTTCAGTCTTCAATAGATTTGAGACTAGGACAGAGGTTCACCTTCCAGCAGGACAATGACCCAAAGCATACTGCTAAAGCAACACTTGAGTGGTTTAAGGGGAAACATTTAAATGTCTTGGAATGGCCTAGTCAAAGCCCAGACCTCAATCCAATTGAAAAACTGTGGTATGACTTAAAGATTGCTGTACACCAGCGGAACCCATCCAACTTGAAGGAGCTGGAGCAGTTTTGCCTTGAAGAATGGGCAAAAATCCTAGTGGCTAGATGTGTCAAGCTTATAGAGACATACACCAAGAGACTTGCAGCTGTAATTGCTGCAAAAGGTGGCTCTACAAAGTATTAACTTTGGGGGGGGTGAATAGTTATGCACGCTCAAGTCTTCTGTTTTTTTGTCTTATTTCTTGTTTGTTTCACAATAAAAAAAAATATTTTCCATTTTCAAAGTGGTAGGCTTGTTGTGTAAATCAAATGATTCAAACCCCCCAAAAATATATTTTAATTCCAGGTTGTAAAGCAACAAAATAGGAAAAATGCCAAGGGGGGTGAATACTTTCTGTAATTGATTTCCAGAATTTAGATGATTGGAGCAGAGCAAGATTTCAGAAGTTATTCCACAGCTAAAGCAGACGTACAGGACATACTGGCTACATGAATCTTGTATCAAAGTCAAGGGGAATCTATTCCCAAGCAGACAGAAAGTGAGATGTGTATTTAAAAAGGTTATTATATACACTGATAGCTTGCGGAATGGCTTATCCATAAAATTAGGTGAGAAATTAAGCTTACAAAGCTTAAGAAATGGGAAGTCAAGTGATCATGTGTAGCTGTTTACATACCACCAGAGTCAGAGGCTGGCACTAAGACAGCATTGAATGAGCTGTATTCCGCCATAAGCAAACAAGAAAATGCTCACCCAGAGGCGGCGCTCCTAGTAGCCGGGGACTTTAATGCAGGGAAACTTAAATCCGTTTTACCATATTTATATCAGCATATTAAACGTGCAACCAGAGGGAAAAAAACTCTGGACCACCTTTACTCCACACACAGAGATGTATACAAAGCTCTCCCTCGCCCTCCATTTGGCAAATCTGACCGTAATTCTATCCTCCTCATTCCTGCTTACAAGCAAAAATTAAATCAGGAACCACCAGTGACTATATCAATAAAAAAGTGGTCAGATGAAGCAGATGCTAAGCTACAGGACTGTTATGCTAGCACAGATTGGAATATGCATAGAGGAGTACACCACATCAGTCATTGGCTTCATCAACAAGTGCATCGATGACATTGTCCCCACAGTTACGGTACGTACATACCCCAACCAGAAACAATGGATTACAGGCAACATCCGCACTGAGCTAAAGGCTAGAGCTGCCACTTTCAAGGAGCGGGACTCTAAACCAGAAGCTTATAAGAAATCCCGCTATGCCCTCTGATGAAACATCAAACAGACAAAGCATCAATACAGGACTAAGATCGAATCGTACTACATCGTACTGCTCTGATGCTCGTCGGATGTGGCAGGGCTTGCAAACCATTATAGACTACAAATGGAAACACAGCCGAGAGTTGCCCAGTGACACGAGCCTACCAGACGAGCTAAACTACTTCTATGCTCGCTTCGAGGCAAATAACACTGAAACTGCATGAAAGCACCAGCTGTTTTGGAAGACTGTGTGATCATGTTCTCCGCAGCCAATGTGAGTAAGACCTTTAAACAGGTCAACATCCACAAGGCCGCAGGGCCAGACGGATTATCAGGACGTGTACTGTCTTCACTGACATTTTCAACCTCTCCCTGTCCGAATCTGTAATAGCAACATGTTTCAAGCAGACCACCATAGTGCCTGTGCCCAAGAACACTAAGGTAACCTGCCTAAACGACTACCGACCCGTAGCACTCATGTCTGTAGCCAGACTGTAGTCATGGCTCACATCAACACCATTATCCCAGAACCCCTAGACCCACTCCAATTTGCATACCGCCCAACAGATCCACTGATGATGCAATCTCTATTGTACTCCACACTGCCCTTTCCCACCTGGACAAAAGGAACACCTATGTGAGAATGCAATTCATCAGCGTTCAACACCATAGTGCCCTCAAAGCTCATCAATAAGCTAAGGACCCTGGGACAAACACCTCCCTCTGCAACTGGATCCTGGACTTCCTGACGGGCCGCACCCAGGTGATACGGGTAGGTAACAACACACCCACCAAGTTGATCCTCAACACAGGTGCCCCTCAGGGGTGCGTGCTCAGTTCCCTCTTGTACTCCCTGTTAACTCATGACTGCACGGCCAGCCACGACTCCAACACCATCTTTAAGTTTGTAGATGACACAACAGTGGTAGGCCTGATCACTGAGAATGACGAGACAGCCTATAGGGAGGAGGTCAGAGACCTGGCCGTGTGGTGCCAGGACAACAACCTCTCCCTCAACGTGATCAAGACAAAGGAGATGATTGTGGACTACAGGAAAAAGAGGACTGAGCACTCCCCCATTCTCATCGACGGGGCTGCAGTGGAGCAGGTTGAGAGCTTCAAGTTCCTTGGTGTCCACATCACCAACAAACTAACATGGTCCAAGCACACCAAGACAGTCGTGAAGAGGGCACGACAAAACCTATTCCCACTCAGGAGACTGAAAAGATTTGGCATGGGTCCTCAGATCCTCAAAAGGTTGTACACCTGCACCATCGAGAGCATCCTGACTGGTTCCATCACTGCCTGGTATGGCAACTGCTCGGACTCCGACCGCAAGGAACTACAGAGGGTAGTGCGAACGGCCCAGTACATCACCAGGGCCAAGCTTCCTGCCATCCAGGACCTCCATAACAGGCGGTGTCAGAGGAAGGCCCTAAAAATGGTCAAAGACTCCAACCACCCTAATCATAGACTGTTCTCTCTGCTACCGCACGGCAAGCGGTACCGGAGCGCAACGTCTAGGTCCAAGAGGCTTCTAAACAGCTTCTACCCTCAAGCCATAAGACTCCTGAACACCTAATCAAATGTCTACCCAGACTATTTGATTTGATGATCATGCACTATGTGACTGCCTATTGCTAGGCAGCTACATAAACAATGGATTTTTATTTATTTATTGGTTTCGCACAATGCTTGCACTGAACATTTCTGCCCTGGAGCATGTATTGAACACAGAAATAAAAATAACCTATGCCTTTTCTCCCTCAGAAGACGTTGTACCCAGGATCCTTTTCTGCTGTTGCTTTTGCCATGAAAGATGTGACGTCAAACAGATACATATCACTGCAATCAGCAGAACTAAGGCAGCGTCGCAGGGAGGCACACACAAGGCTATACTCATGGGTATTGGGTATCAGAACATCACATTTCTGCACACGCATGACCCGTAGCCTCAAGGACTGAATCCCAAATGTCACTCTATTCCCATACTATATTGTTTCCTACTCTATTCCCATATTATATTGTTTCCTACTCTATTCCCATTATTATATGTTTCCTACTCTATTCCCATTATTATATTGTTTCCTACTCTATTCCCATATTATATTGTTTCCTACTCTATTCCCATATTATATTGTTCCTACTCTATTTCCCATATTATATTGTTTCCTACTCTATTCCATTATATTGTTCCTTACCTATTCCCATATTATATGTTTCCTACTCTATTCCATATTATATTGTTTCCTACTCTATTCCCATATATATTGTTTCCTACTCTATTCCCAATTATATTGTTCCTACTCTATTCCCAATTTATATTGTTTCCTACTCTATTCCATATTATATTGTTTTCCTACTCTATTCCCATATTATATTGTTTTCCTACTCTATTCCCATATATATTGTTTCCTACTCTATTCCATTTATATTGTTTCCTACTCTATTCCCATATTATATTGTTTCCTACTCTATTCCCATATTATATTGTTTCCTACTCTATTCCCATATTATATATGTTCCTACTCTATTCCCATATTATATTGTTCCTACTCTATTCCCTATTATATTGTTTCCTACTCTATTCCCATATTATATTGTTCCTACTCTATTCCCATTATATATGTTTCCTACTCTATTCCCATATTATATTGTTTCCTACCCTATTCCCATATTATATTGTTTCCTACTCTATCCCATATATATGTTTCCTACTCTATATTCCCATATTATATTGTTTCCTACTCTATTCCCATATTATATTGTTTCCTACTCTATTCCCATATTAAATTGTTTCCTACTCTATTCCCATATTAAATTGTTTCCTACTCTATTACCATATTATATGGTCAACAGTATTCCATTACAAAGGGAATAGGTTCTCATTTGAGACAAAGCCAAGGACTCTTCCGTAACAGGGCGTATCAATAGGACGGTCCTGTACTCTCATGCGGACTGAAACAGTTCAATAAGTCACAGCCATGTCTGCTATGTGTCTGTCTCGACAGTGTAATGATGTCATCAGAGGACACACGTATCAATAGGACTCTTTAATAAGTCCCAGACAGATGTTTCCTTCGTGTCTTGTCTTTGTTCGACATACCGGAGGACATACTCACGTAGGGGGAGTGTGGCTGTGTTTTTGACACAGACATTGCGTGATCCTGCTAATCTAGTTGGAGACATGAATAAAAGCTGAATGGATGATGATCATCGTAACTTCTGGATTCGACACAAATGTAAAAATGCAGTTGAAGAGTGAATCTCTTAAACGAAGCGGCGACAGAATGATATCTTCTCACGATGCCGAGCAACTGCCCCAAAAAACTGGACCGCTCACTTTTTCGTAAACGAGGCCGTGTATGCCAGCTGTTGGGCTAGGCAGGGCTAGGCAGGGATGGGGACTACCGCTGAGTTTAGCCCAAAAATAGAGCTCTGCTGGCAGGGAGGCAAGCCGTTGTCCTCCCCTGCCAGGACCCACAGAGCTAGCTCACCTTCTGCCGGAGTATGAGAGACGTTGCGAGGTGTTGCTCACTGTACTACCATATGCTCAGTGCTGACCTAAAAACACACTGTTCCTGGGCTGTTGTATCCTGTGCCATACTCTCCCTCCTGTCTGGGACTCTCTATAGGAGATTGAGGTACTTCTGTATAGTAGGAGCCCAAGCTCTSTGGGGTCCCTGAAGCTAGCCTGTGACTATACCGCTGGGTATGCAGAGGTAACCTTACAGGTCCCAAAGCAAATAGGTTCTGTTTGTCCTAACAGGGCTCCTGTACAATTTACTCACACTCATAACAGTTACAGTGTGAGTCAGAATTTATTCTGTTCAGGTCCTGTGATATCTGAGAGAAACAGACAGAAGCCGCAGCTCACATAGGACTCTCCATGGTCCTGTGCTCTGTGACCCATGTATTGGCAGAGACATCCCTGGTTGCTTCTTCTGAGGTTTTCATAATGCAGCAGCCCTCCAGAACATAGAAACACATGTTGTTTTCCTACCCCTGTTTCACGGTGTCACCGCAGTGTGTGTGTGTTGTGTGTGTGTGTGGTGTGTGTGTGTGTGTGTGTGTGTGTTGTGTGTGTGTGTGGTGTGTGTGTGTGTGTTGTGTGTGTGTGTGTGTGGTTGTGTGTGTGTGTGTGTGGTGTGTGTGTGTGTGTGTGCAGTTATGCACCACGGTGGTGGCGCATAGCTGCAGGGAGATGTTTGGAGTTGGGGGTGCTGGGCAGAGGTTGAGCAGAGGTGTTTTTTCCACACACAGGGGGAAAAAACTAAATTTCATGCAATTCTACTTCATTTACATGATGAGATGACTTAGCAAAATCGTTTTTAATACTACACAAATGACCGAAATGAGTGGCTACTCTGACAGTGAGAATAATTCTTCCTAATATTGTAACATTCTGTTGTGTTTTACATTTGCCTGGCTATTGTTTGAGTTCAAGACCAGGTCGTTTTTATTGCTCTCAGTAGCCTATAATTATATACACTGCTCAAAAAAAATAAAGGAACACTAAAATAACACATCCTAGATCTGAATGATGATGAATGAACTATTTATTAAATACTTTTTCTTTACATAGTTGAATGTGCTGACAACAAAATCACACAAAAAATCAATGAAATCAAATTATCAACCCATGGAGGTCTGGATTTGGAGTCACACTCAAAAATTAAATGGAAAACCACACTACAGGCTGATCAACTTTGATGTAATGTCCTTAAAACAAGTCAAAATTAGGCTCAGTAGTGTGTGTTTGGCCTCCACGTGCCTGTATGACCTTCCTACAACGCCTGGGCATGCTCCTCATGATGGAGGTGGCGGAATGGTCTCCTGAGGACCAGACCTGGACTAAAGCATCCGCCAACTCCTGGACAGTCTGTGGTGCAACGTGGCGTTGGGTGAGGAGCGAGACATTATGTCCCAGATGTGCTCAATTGGATTCAGGTCTGGGAAACGGCGGACAGTCCATAGCATCAATGCCTTCCTCTTGCAGGAACTGCTGACACACTCCAGCCACATGAGGTCTAGCATTGTCTTGCATTAGGAGGAACCAGGCCAACCACACCAGCATATATGGCTCACAAAGGTCTGAGGATCTCATCTCGGTATCTAATGGCAGTCAGGCTACCTCTGGCGAGCCCATGGAGGGCTGTGCGGCCCCAAAGAAATGCCACCCCACACCATGACTGACCACCGCCAAACCGGTCATGCTGAAGATGTTGCAGGCAGCAGAACGTTCTCCACGGCGTCTCCAGACTGTCACGCCTGTCACATGTGCTCAGTGTGAACCTGCTTTCATCTGTGAAAGCACAGAGGCGCCAGTGGGCTGAATTGCCAATCTTGGTTTTCTTCTGGCAAATGCCAAACGTCCTGCACACGGTGTTTGTGTAGAACCAACCCTACCTGGGATGTCGGGCCCTCATACCACCCTCATGGAGTCTGTTTCGACCGCGTTGACAGCAACTATGCACATTTGTTGGCCTGCTGGAGGTCATTTTGCAGGCTCTGGCATGCTCCTCCTGCTCCTTCTGCACAAAGGCGGATGTAGCGGTCCTGCTGCTGGGTTGTTGCCCTCCTTACGCGCTCTCCTCCACGCTCCTGATGTACTGGCCTGTCCTCGGTAGCGCCTCCATGCTCTGGACACTACGCTGACAGACACAGCAAACCTTCTTGCCACAGCTCGCATTGAGTCCATCCTGATGAGCTGCACTACCTGAGCACTGTTGTGGGGTTGTAGATCCGTCTCATGCTACCACTAGAGTGAAAGCACCGCCAGCATTCAAAAGTGACCAAAACATCAGCCAGGAAGCCATAGGAACTGAGAAGTTCTCTGTGTCACCACCTGCAGAACCACTCCTTTATTGGGGTGTCTGCTAAATTGCCTATAATTCCACCTGTTGTATTCCATTTGCACAACAGCATGTGAAATTTATTGTCAATCAGTGTTGCTTCCTAAGTGGACAGTTTGATTTCACAGAAGTGTGATTGACTTGGAGTTACATTGTGTTGTTTAAGTGTTCCCTTTATTTTTTTGAGCAGTGTATATATGTATTATAGGCTACAGTAGGCTACTACATACACTTTCCAGAGCCACACTGACTCACCCAATGATGAAGATGAAGCCTAGGCTACTCACCGGTGATGGCCCATGCACTCGTGCCATTAGCCTATCTCAAAATGATAAAGCTACTTTGAAGAACAGTGCCGTAAACTCTGAATTGCTCAGATGTTGTTGAAATAAATAGTTAGCTTCTACAGACAGATGAGTCTTTAGTATGAGTCCTGGCTGCCAGTCCTGACTTGAATCGGAACTGCCATCTATGGGTTATATTTCTACAGTTGATTACAGCTGTCAGTTAACCTTTTGCAAATTTCAAAATACAATTGTGAGAAGAACATACAGGAAAGCAGATGCCTACACTGTATTTCTGATCAATTTTATGTTATTTTAATGGACAAGAAATGTGCTTTTCTTTAAAAAACAAGGACATTTCTAAGTGACCCCAAACTTTTAAGCGGTAGTGTAAGTATCGTGATATGATATCGTGAGGTCCCTGGCAATCCCAGCCCTAAAATATGCTAAAGATGTTTGAACGCAAAGTCAGCAACTGTGTTTTTGTAAACGACCAACGCCACAGTGAATCTTCAGTCAACGTTTAACCTGCATTAGACTAATAACCACTAAATGTAAAACACAGTCATCACCACAGTCGTCAAACCAGAGTCCCGGCGCCAGTGATTACTTCCGAGACCCAGATTAAGTGATAATTTCAAAACACATTTGTTTTAATCAAATATAGGACTAGAGCTTAATCACATTGGGACAAAGTGCCTGAATTTCGGTATTTTCTGTGTATTTCATTTGCTTCTACATCAGACTCTGAAGGGGTTAGCAAAATCACTTGTGCTTCCTACCACTTACAGTGGTTCTGACTCATTTCAGCAGGAATCAAACCGGTCTCTGAGCCAGTGATCATTTCAAAACTAAAGTTCAATCAATAGTTGGACTCTTGAGCTTAACACGACCACCTGTGCTTCCTATAGTGTCTCTGAGTCAATCCCAGCAGCTCCAGAAACCCAACTGTCAGCCATAGATCTGAGCTGAATCTTAATACCCACTGGGCACAGACATCAATTCAACGTCTATTCCACGATGGTTCAACATAATTTCACTGAAATGTGGTTTCTGTTCTTGGATCTTTTGCCTCCCACACACACACACTGAATGGGATGTGTGTGTGGGAACTGTATGGAGTCTCAGAAGACTGTGTGTGCGTGTGCGTGTGTGTGTGTGTGTGTGTGTTTGCATGCGTGTGTATGTATACAAAAACTTTCTTTGGATATGTTCCAAAGACACCCCACAGAAGCACATGCTGTAAGCCGGCAGCTCAGTGGTTCTCTGTGCTGTACGAGATGACATCTGTCCCGCTGCGCGTGCRGATGAGACAAGCCAATATTGACACAGCCKGSTGTTTTCACGTTTATAGAAGAGCCCCACCGCCTCCTGTCGTTCTTTTCCAGAGTTTGGACGGCGTGAGCRGATTCAGATGGAAGGCATAGCGCAACCGTGTCATCAGCACGCTCTGAAGCTTTATAGAACACAACAGGGAAGGAAAGTAATGGGACTAGCAGGGTTGAGGTCAATTATAATTGAAGTAAGTCAATTCATGAAGTAAACTGAAATTCTGATTACAATGATTATTTTCCTCATTGACATGAATTCCGTTTACTTCCTGAATTGAAATGGATTTGACCACCCACCCCTGGTCTCTATCCAGGTCCCTGGTCTCTATCCAGGTCCCTGGTCTCTATCCAGGTCCCTGGTCTCTATCCAGGTCCCTGGTCTCTATCCAGGTCCCTGGCGTGTTCTTCCCTCACCTAACAACCCAACTTTGTTTCCAACTTTCAGTCCCAACTTCATGTTCTGTTCCGGTTAAAGGGGGGATTAAAAACTCAACACTGCGAACAGGGCGACATGGCAGCATGGATGGCAGGAGCTGAAAAGAAAGGGAAGAGGTCAGCAGGAACAGAGAGAGAGAGAGGGGGGGGGAGGAGCAAGGAAAGAGGGAGGGGGTCTGAAATGCTTGCCCTGCAGTAAAGGGGCTGACTCACTCCTATTCCTTTAGCTGCGGAGAGCTGCTGCTAATTCGGGTCTATTCAGTGCAGGCTTACGGTAATGTGGCCGTCTGGATGATAAGAGGGGAAACCACAGGCATTCTATAACTCCCCTCCCTTTCCTCCCTCCCTTCCTCCCTCCCTCCCTTCTTCCCCTTCCTCCCTCCCTCTGTCCTCATACATGTAGACCATCCATCCCTGTCTTTCTGCTTCTGTCCCCCCTCTCTATCAGTTATGATAGCATTGCCCACTGTATGTCACCTCTCTCTATCAGTTATGACAGCATTGCCCACTCTAATGTCACTTCTCTATCAGTTATGACAGCATTGCCCACTGTATGTCACCCTTCTAATCAGTTATGATCAGCCATTTGCCCACTCTATGTCACTCGCTCTATCATTTATGACAGCATAAGCATGGTACCACTGTATGTCCACCTCTCTATCAGTTTGAAGCATTGCCCTGTATGTCACCCCTTATCAGTTATCGCATTGCCCACTCTGTAAGTCACTCTCTACTCAAGTTATGACAGCATTGCCCACTTGTGTCACCTCCTCTATCAGTTATGACACAGCATTGCCCACTCTTGTGTCACTCTCTCTATCAGTTTATGACAGCATTGCCCACTCTATGTCACCTCTCTCTATCAGTTATGACAGCTTTGCCCACTCTACGTCACCTCTCTCTATCTGTCCAGACACTAGATGAAGGTCACCACTATATTCCTATTAGAGGAATACATATCAACTGTTGAAGTAGAGGGCAGTAAATATATGTAATGGGTTTCTCTCTTCACTGTTGGTTATCATACCATCAGACACAAAGAGAGAAGCCACTCCTTTCCAATTTGGCCATAACAGGCCCACTGAGCACATATAGGCAAACGTGTGCCTAAAAACTAGAGCGGGGACGATACCAGTATACTCGTCAGTATCTTGGCAAGGAAACAAAACACGAAGCGTATTTCACTTCTTTAAGAAAACAGTGCTAATGTTGGAAACATCATTATGTTGTCATTCAGAGCCACATGTATTTATTTTCCAAGCTACAGCACAATATTTTACATACAGCTGGTTTTTAAAGGACCAAGGAGTTTGGACTGCTTCGTGTTTTCATTTTTTCCATGCCCTACTAAAAACACAGTGAAACTTGCCAACCAAGCCTTCTAACACTGATCCTAGACCTGTCCAAAGAGTGCTGGAACTGGGTGTATACTCTCCGATGTCATGGGGCAAAGCCAAACTCTCTGCCCTCTAGCAGTTTCTGTGGAGAAGCTCGCTGAACCAACATGCACAGACGCACGCAACGCACACACACACACACACACACACACACACACACACAGACACACACACAGATAAAAACAGAAAATAAGAGGCCACAGAACAGAGCTCTTGCCAGCTCCTTCAGAGCCAAATCTGACTTGGCAAAGGCCAGAGAGGGGTGAGAGGAAGAGAGGAGAGCAGTCTCTCATTTGCACACTGACTATGTTCACAGGCAAATATTAATTTCAGAAATATATTATCCGACCTAAGCTAAGAGAGGAAAGAGGAAGGAGAGAAAATCTATTATTTTGTGAAGAGGAACGGGTCGTAGAGGTCAGCGGGTTTTCATTTTAGTAAAAAGTGATGCTCTTAGATAAAACCACATTCCACAAGAGTGCCCATGTGTAAGAGATCTCCTACAAAGCCCCCTTCAGTGCAAATTCCTTTTTAACATGAAATGTGGAAAAAGCAGAGGATTTGTTTTCTCACTCTCTCTTTCTCTCTCTCTGAAAAGGTACAAAGGACAACATCCATTAAAAATCCTCATATCACTTTCACATCAAATTGGGTTATAAAATCTGGTCTAGGTTGGTTTTATGGTGCGATTTCAACATGGGCCGCTTTGTAGAATGAAACCTTGAGTATCTTTGTCGCCACATTGTCTGTCTACCAGACTAGAGTTCAAAAGGTTAAGTGGCAATCTCACCAAGTAAAAGAATCCACAACCATACTTTAAAATTGACCAGGAAAGAGGACACTGAAAGGGCCAAACATCCAGTTAGACTGAACAAGAGACAGAGTACGAACTACAAAGTAAACAAAATCCACTTATAAGACAGAGAAACAGAAAAAACAGACAAGAGAAGGTAAACCAAAACGGTATTACAAAACAGGCTCCTGTTACTCTGTGAAGTGGAACGCAGCCAAAAACAAACTCAGGACCGTGACCTTTCTGCCCCTCAGGGTTCAAAAATAACATTTGCTGAAGGTCGGTAAACAAAAAGGACGCAAGTCCGGTCAGGTGTTCGGTCAGAGGAGGGGAGAACAGAATGCAAATATTCTTGACAGGCCACAAGCCAAAGGGTGTGGAAGAGAATGTCTGTGTTCCTCGGAACAGGTAAAGCCACATTACAGCCACCACTCCAGTTATACAGCTTCAGAGTGCCAGGAAGGTATTACCTTATATGGGAGAGATGACAATAAAGATGGGTGTGGGATATGATGACACAAGACAATGGGCCTCAAGGCCAGACATTGTCAACTTGTATTATTGGCAAACAAAAGGCACCACTATCAGTTGTATTCTTTCACGGCATTTTCCACACTAGCAGAACAGGTTGGCATTACACACAGAGATTACAGAGACAAAGAGAGACAATATGAGCGTGAAATAGTGCGGTAAGGAGAATGGACAACTCCCAAGGCCTGTAGAGTACAGTGGAAGAGGTGGGTTTCTGTGGACAAGTCTCACCACAATAAGTCACAGACAGTGCACTTCTCATTGAAGACTTTCCTCCTATGTGAGTGCACTACTTTTGACCAATGTATACCTAGCACAATTAGCGAGGAGTGAACTTTAATCGGAACAGATGTACCTTGGCGCAAATGCACCATATGCGCTTTCACCCCCCTCCCTTAGGGCTGTGTCGTCCCCCCCCCGCCCCCCCTCGCCCTTGGTCTGTGTCTGCCACTGTGCGTAGTTAGAGCCAGCCTAATATGAGCGAACGACGAGCAATCGTATCAGACCAGTACCCAGTAGCAGCAGCGGGAGCAGTCGCTCAGAGACTAACGAGGAGGTCAAACCGTATCCATGGAGACATTGTTACCTTCAGCCCCGAGGCTCACTTGCTGTACCACAATCCCGTCCAGCTTTTACTCAAATTATTGCTTAATCAAATTAATCGGTTGCATTTACACAGGCGTGGTTTTGCTCTATACTTATCCCTGTGCTGTTGTGTGTGCGCGCGCACGCTCGCAGGCATTTGCCTTATTACTCTAATAAAACAGGTCAAGAGAGAAAGTCCGTCAAGGACACATAAGGGAGTTTTATTTTTGAATATCATCAATTAGGAGGCGGATTGAAATCGATTAGTGTATGACTCGTTAATTCACTAACATCCATGGGTTGGGTGTTCATTCAAAGCCTTGAGTGTGCGTTTTCCCTGGCTTGAGTCCCAGCTCTGACTTTTACACCCACGAAGGAAAGAAGCCAGATCAATTCTTCAGCACTAACACAACTTCAACCTTCCACAACAACAATTCAATACACACCAGACTCACCCTCAACTTTACTAATGAGTGTCCTGTTTCCCTCTCAAGGAGACAAATGTGTGATGCTGCTGAATATTTTAAATATCCTGAACTATTTAGGAGGGTCTGGGCGTCTTTTTGAAAATGCATGGTCTTAATCTAATGTTAGCTAGAAAAGTATTAAATATTTCAGGCATGGTAGTAGATGTGATCCATTAAAGCCCTTAAAAGCATAAAAATGGCAACCCATGGCAGTCCAGCTGTCTGTGTGGCACCTCTGAAGGTACCCTACCTTGTTAGGGTAGTGGTGTTTTGTGTGTGCATGTGTGTGTGCGTGTTGTGTGTGTGTGTGTGCTGTCTCTTATACACATCTAGATGTGTATAAGAGACAGGTGTGTGTGTGTGTGTGTGTGTGTGTGTGTAGAAGATGGGTGGGCTGTGAAAGCGGAGAAGTGGGAGAGTCGCATTACTTACCCCCCCCCAGAGGATAGAGACATAGTAAAAAGAAAATGTAAAAAAGACAAAGACAAAGACAGAGACAGAGACAGAGACAGAGACAGAGAGAGAGATAAGTAGTATGTATA
This sequence comes from Salvelinus sp. IW2-2015, assembly GCF_002910315.2. Classification (NCBI taxonomy): domain Eukaryota; kingdom Metazoa; phylum Chordata; class Actinopteri; order Salmoniformes; family Salmonidae; genus Salvelinus; species Salvelinus sp. IW2-2015. Next base: position 48,116 of record NW_019942758.1, on the reverse strand, counting down.
AATATGAGTGTGTTTGGAAGCCATATGTAATCTGACTGTGTGTTTTATGTGTGAGAGGAACTGAGGCTGAGTGCCCTTAGAAAGCCCAGTGTGTGTGTCCTAGACCCCTTCAGCCCGCACTGTTAGTGCTCCACCACACACAGCACTCAGTCTCACCTACATGCATGCACGCACACGCGCAAACACACATCCTGCCCCCCCTCCTCTTTCAGCAGATCGATCCCGGGGCTAATGTTCCTGCCATTAATGGAGCGACGGCCGACGCGCTTCCTCCGACTTTGAGCTTCTCTCCTGAGTGGTGCTTCAGTCACAGGCAATACTCTGAGAGGCCTACCTACCCCACAGCGAGCCTGGATGTCCACGGTCAGATAGGGGGTCCCTGGGTAGGGTCCCTGAGCTAGAGCGCTGTCTCTGGAGGCTCTGTGGAAGACCCAAGGCTGGGTCCTGACTCTGCACCATGTTGTGACTGTGGCTCTCTGATGCCCCTGTGGGAGCGGTAATTGGTTTGGGCAGCAAGCAGACGCATGCACACACACTCTTCCTCCTCCTTTATCTTCATCACTGTGGCACGAGGACGACAATAGACTCCTTCTCTCACCCCATTATGACCTCACAGATGATGTCCAACAGCGCTTCCACTTTTCTCTGTCTCCCCATGTGACTCTGTCCCTCTGGTGTGCACTGTGCTGTAACCATACCTGTTAGTCTACTACCACACTTCCTGTCTGGAAGGAAGGAGGGCCAGCAGGGATCAGGGATCAGCTCAAATCCCTGGAAAGCTTCAGTGTGGTGCGAGAGAGTTGTTTGTCCTGGTCTGGACTGGCCGCTTTCATCTTAGCGAACCAGGCAAGCAGGATAACGAGCTGCTAGTGACTGATTAGGGCACCTGATCCACAGTGATGATTCTAGCCAAACCACTCAGTACCACTCTCTTAGTATCTATCTCCATCTTTGACCATCAAATAATTACTGAAGGAAGAAAATCCGGCAAACCGGAGGAGAGGTTTACAGGGCATCATCTTTTGCAAAGTAAGGCCAAGTGGAAGAAAAATAACACCTCAGTCTCCAAAAAGTTGCGAGCTCTTTCAGAAGTGCTAACTGATCAGACAAACCTAGACAGAGGAGCGCTGATACATAGACGGCCCAATTCAGCAGGTTTGACAAAAGAACACAAAGCAGCTCTCTCAGTTAGGTGAATCCCTGAAGCTGAGAGCTGCTGGTGTCAACACCTTTCTATTTTTCTCTCTCGATACCATGCCACTACAAAAGCCCACCTGAAACTTTTTCTTTCTTTTATCCCTCAGAAGCATTTTGAAATGAGTCAGGGAAGGAGGGGGGGACAGGGAGAGGGGATGCAAATTGGCCCTGCTCAATCATTTATCTTTCAATAGGTGAATAGTAGACGGAGCCACGTTGGGAGGAAGGAGGCTTTAAAAAGACACGGAAACGGCTCAGGGTGAATAATGGATGAAGAATCCAACGTTGAGAAAAGGAAAAAGGAGGCATGTTGAGAAATATTTCATAAAGCCGCGATTTTTTGGGGGGGTGTTGTAAATCCTATTAGGAGGTGAGGTAGTGTGTGTGTGTGTGTGTGTGTGTGTGTGTGTGTGTGTGTGTGTAGTGTAGTGGTGGGATTAGTTCTCCCTCGGTCCCAGATTCCCTTCATTCGGGGCCACATGTTTTCAGTGATAAAAATATATACCACACTACAATGCCCCTCTCCACTGTGTTCTTCTTTACACAGTAGTGTAGCAAAAAAAGGGTATTAGTGGTGATATTGATGTTACTGTATCTGTTCCATGACAGGAAGCAGCAAATAAGGAGTTTTGCTTCAATTTCCTTCCTCTCCAGCTGCTCAATTTCACACAAAATAGACATMTGTAAAGGGAAAAGGAGATCGAAGCCCATCATGCAGTCAAACAGACAGGGGGAAATCCACCTACAAACGTCTCGCCCCATCTCCTTTKCTCCCTCCCTCTCTCCCCCACTCTCTCTATGCMGTGTGGAATTTGAAGCATCTGAGAAATGTCACYGGTGTTCTAATCGGATTGTGGCTGGGGTTCGGCGGGGCTGGCGGGAGAAGTGTCGTTTGAAGTAACCTGTGAGGTTGAGCGGGATCGCCGGAGCAGAAGGAGAAAGGGTCTGTGGCCGTCTGCCCCATCAACCCCTCAGCCCTGATCTTAACACTCAGCTGTAGCTGACGTCTGGCAACGGYTTAGACAGCTCATCACTGACAAGTAGACCAGACAGACATGTGGAGAGATGAGTCAGAGGAGAGAGAGATAGAGAAACAGAGAGAAAGAGAGAGAGGGAGAAGCAGAGTTGAGACTGTGAGCATGGGAGAAAAAGGGAGAGAGTGAGAGAGGGAACAAAGGAAAGATAAGCAACCTGTGAACACCAATGTCTAATCAATGTACAACACTAATGAGCCAACAGAGAAGAGAGGAAAGCTGACTTCATTTAGCTCCAGAGCAGTAGAGGGAACGCAGAGATGTCCAATGGTAGATCCATTCTCTCTATATGACGGACTGCCAGWGTCAAGTCTGATGGCACAACTGAATGAGGAGTATCAGAGCTTTAACATCCCAATGGGCAAAACTGACAGGAGACATCMGATACAGCATCCATCAACCCCTACCTGTCTACCTGTCATCGACGTCTGATCTGTATCATAAACAAACACATTTCTCTGGAGAACAGGGCCTCTTAAACCTCACATCCGTAGATGTCAAACCCACAATTTCTGTGTCTGTCAATAATGTGTTCTATCGCCGCCTCGCCGGCTGCCACAACGTCCAGAGACCAAATGTCTAAGTCTAAGCAGTTTGCTTCCATCCATCCAGGCTGGTGTTTTCTTCTTTCTTTTTTTCCCTCCATCCACTCACCCTGTCAACTCTCTCCCAGGCGCAGAGTGAGAAGCCAGCTGTTATCGACGTTTAAAATGGAATAATGCAGAGATAATGCCTCTGTGAGTTAGCAGCGGTGTTGGGATGCTCGGCATCGTTTACCACTGCCGTCCGTAGGGGTGAGACGGATAGAGAGAGAGAGGGTAAGATGGATCGGCTTTTAAACCACTCACTCAGGCAGGCATGCCCACTCACTGGATGGGAGGTCAACGCCAACTGCCAGATGTAACTATTCTAAAGGGAAATTTATGCCACATTTGTGGCATACGAACGAAGTGAGTTTGTCTGATTTATTTTCATTCCGACACCAGAGGAATATTGTGCAAACTGGTTTAGATAGGCCTGATACTTTCATATTATGAGAAATACTGTTGTCAAGCCTGAGGGGTTGGACGAATGTGACACACACGTTATTTCTAACTGGCCCTTTAATCCCCTTCTACTACGATGGGTCCTGGTTCAAGGAGACTTGGCTTCCTTCAGCAATTGATCAAACGTCAGTTTACTGAGCTGCCTCTGTTGACCGACTTCCTTACGTAACCTTCCACTGGCTGAGGAAGGTGAACCGGCTCAGCTGGTCACATGGCTGGTTGTATGCTGGACCACAGGTTATAGTCGGTCCCGGTTGCTGAACCAAAACACATAAAGTAGGCCCCTGCTACTGAACCCATACACCAATAACAGAGGACTGATCTTAAAATGGAGGACTGCAGGTGCATTAGGTTAGAGGTTTGGTTTCTGCTCTGTTCTATGGGCCTTGCAGGCCGGTGTGAGTCCATGTAGATGATGCAGAAATGCATTCTTCAAATACAGACCATCCATTCTGAAAGATGCTTTTGTAAAGAAACACACGCTGCACTAATTTGTCTTTTGTAGTTTTGCAAAGGTGACAGTAAAAGTGGGGTGTAATGGGGGACAAGTGAAGAATTGGAGCAGAAAGTGGATGTGTAAGGATGTTGAAACTAAGCAGTTATAGAGTTGTAAGGAAATTTACTGTAGAGGAGGAGCTACAAAAGCGACATTTTTGCTCTGTACTCCAGCACTTTGTAATGATACATTGACGAGGAGGTTAAAGTGCAGACTGTCAGCTTTAATTTGAGGGTATTTCCATCCATATTGGGTGAATCGTTTAGAAATTACAGCACTTTTTGTACATAGTCCCCCCATTTTTGGGGACCAAAAGCATTCTGACAAATTCACTTATATGTGTATTAAAGTAGTAAAAAGGTAAGTATTTGGTCCCATATTCCTAGCACGCAATGACTACATCAAGCTTGTGACAACACATTTGTTGGATGCATTTGCTGTTTGTTTTGCTTGTGCTTCAGATTATGTTTTGCCCAATAGAAATGAATGGTAAATAATGTATTGTGTCATTATTATTCATGATTCATTCAGGACTATCTATCCGTAATCATGGTAGCATCTACATTTATGTGGAACTGTCCAGAAACATATTCTATTCTCATTTACAATAAAAGTGACTCCAAAATGACACAATACATTATTTACCATTCATTTCTATTGGGCAAAACATCATCTGAAGCACAAGCAAAACAAATGCATCCAAGAAATGTGTAGAGTCACTACCTTGATGTAGTCATTGCGTCATAGAAATATGGGACCAAATACTTTTTTACAACTTTAATACACATAGGTGAATTTGTCCTAATACTTTTGGTTCCCTAAAATGTGGGGACTACGTACAAAAAGTGCTGTAATTCCCAAACGGTTCACCTGATATGGACGTAAATTACCCCTCAAGTGAAAGCTGATAGTCTCCACTTTAACCTCATAGCCATTGTATCATTTCAAATCCAAAGTGCTGGAGTACAGAGCCAAAACAAAAGATGTGTCACTCTCCCAATACTTTTGGAGCTCACTGTATAAGAAAGGTACCATTCACTCAGTGAAAGAGGCAGGCAGGGTCAGAATGTGTCTCCTCAGGTTTCTGTCAGGTCAGCAGATTGATCTGGGTCTTCTTTGCTCTCACTTGAAACGCCCGTTTCACAGGCTCTGACGACGGAGGTGTCATCCTGTCCTGCTCTCACTCTCTCTCAGCCCATCAATCCATACACCCATCCATCTATCCCTCTGTTCTGTCCATTTGCTATCTGTGTGTACGCTGTACGCCGCAATGCACACCATCAATGCTCTAACACTAGTCAATGGAGAGAGAGTAGGACGGAGGAGGAGAGGAGAGTAGAGGAGACGAGGGAGGTGAGAAAGATGGAGCTACAACCAAACAGAAATGGATCACACATACATCTGAAATAGCTTCTTCTTTCTCGGGCCGAGGCGTCGGCAAAGCAGCTTTATGGAGCCACGATTCAGCAACGGCTAATGACAACCAGAGCCCTGAGCTGTTGACGTGGCATAAAGGGCCACCTCTATAGTGTAGCCGCAGAGAAAGGCATTAGCTGTTAGGAGGCGTCACGATGGCAGTCAATGAGAATAAGGGCTTTATTGGCTAATAATAGCGGCCGGAGATGAGCGAAAGCCAAAGGGGATACGGAAGCGCAACGAAGCGAGGCATCATTGTAACCATCGCACAACCTAAAGGGGCAATGTGTGTTTACATTCAATTATATTAGAGATCACATCCACATTAAAAGTCATAGTATGCCGTGCTTTCTCTGCCAATGCGGTACACCCTCCCCTGATCCCTTCCCCTCTGCAGCAGCAGACAGAGGAGAGAGGAGAGGGATGGAAAGAGAGAGAATGAGAGGGGGCATCACACAGCAGGCTGCCACTTCAACAACATCTCCTGCTACACACAAACACACACACAATGGCCCGTTTCAGAGGCCCCGGTGGGTAAATAGTAATACAGCCATGAGTGACACAACACTCAGACGCCGCAGAGGCTAGACTCATCATTCCCATTGAGAAAGGGACCMGGGTCRTMAAKGGAATGGGATTMTAWAGAGGCCTCATCCCACACATTCCGTGTCTCTTTTTCCTCAAATGCATTAATTGATTTCTGTGACCTGGCTGGGTGAATATAACAAGTACGGTGMTTTTGTACTATTCTCTTCAGGCAAYGCAAGAGGAGCTGAGGAGAGGGCCCACGGTGGGGCCTTCATTCCTTAGCCTGCGGCCTGTGCTATTGGTCGACTCTTCTAACGAGGAGGCCTGCTCATTAAGCTGATGACCCGCCTCTCATCAAGACAGTTAATAGGCAGTTATGTTGTCTATTGTTTTTGACTATGTTTGTTTATTGTAATACATATATATACACAGTACCAGTCAAACGGTTGGACACACCTACTTATTTAAGGATTTTTCTTTATATTTACTATTTTCTACATTTTAAATATATTTTCAGATTCTTCAAAATAGCCACCCTTTGCCTTGATGACAGCTTTGCACACTCTTGGCATTCTCTCAACCAGCTTCACCTGTTCCCACATATGCTGAGACCTGAAAATGCTGAGCACTTGTTGGCTGCTTTCCTTCACTCTGCGGTCCAACTCATCCCAAACCATCTCAATTGGATTGAGTTCGGGTGATTGTGGAGGCCAAGTCATCTGATGCAGCACTCCATCACTCTACTTCGTGGTCAAATATCCCTTACACAGCCTGAAGGTGTGTTGGGTCATTGTCCTGTTGGAAAAAAAATTGTCCTACTAGCGCAAACCAGATGGGATGGCGTATCGCTGCAGAATGCTGTGGAATTTGCTTTGTTGTCATTGAGACAAGCACTTCATAACGAGTCTCTATTGTATCTCTTGAGAATAGAAATATGCATTCATGGGAACCTTGGTTTTGCTCTACTGCACTAGGAGTAACCTGGTTAGGTTGTGAGCAAAACCAAGGCTTGCAATATGACACAATTGAATGCGAAGAAATAGATGTTGATACATGCTAACCAAGTTCAATCTCAAGTTTGTTTATTAGTCCAGTGTTTCTCCTATATTCATTTAGCAGAGGTGGCCCAGCGGTGGCCCTAGCGGTAGCAATCTCTCGTCCCGACGGCCCCACCCTGCATTATGCACGTGTGTGTGTGTGTACGTGCCCCGCTCTAAAGTAAGTTAGTCGATGAGCAAAGCAAGACGTGTGTGTGCTCATGAGTGGGACCCAGGTGATATGATGACTCAAGCCTCTGCAACTCTTCCACCTGAATAAGGAGCTAGTATTGGCCTCTGCAACTGTACCTCTGCTCTCACACAGCTGAGACTGACGAAGCTGCTACTGTAGAATGCAGAGAGCCCTTTGCATTTTGGATTGCAGCCACAGTTGGATAACATAGTACTACCATCAGCCAAAAACCTTACCTCAGCGAACTTGTTGGCTACAGTATATCTACAATGTGTCATGAGTCAGGACCGTTCGATCACAATAGCGATCAATATTTTTCAAGATGTTTCAGTTTGGTGACAGGTGTTCTTATTTTGACAGTGTCATAGACATTGTCAACACAAGACAATGTCTGTGACATCTGAATGTCTTTGGGCTTCATGACAACTTTGTGACAGTGTTTGGTCTGCTCCTACCTTTCCATTGGCTTTGGTCTTGCTGCTGCTGTGGTTGTTGTTGGTGGTGGGGTTGGCATCCTCATGGACCCGGTCCAGGAGCCAGAGCAGGAACTCCAGGGCATCGTGCTGAGAGTTCCCTCTGAACTGAGAGCCGTACTTGGACACAATACTCTGGGGACAGACAGGGGGGAGCAAATCAGATGAGGACATTACAAAAGACATAAAACGACTTTCCAACAAACTACAGTAGAAGCTCAAAGATATTAACCTTAGAGTTACAGGCTGACCGGTAAACCTAACAGGGAATATCGAACACGGACAAAATTTGATGTAGATGTAATCAGTTACATGTTATCTGATAACAGAAAAAAACTGGAACAAGTTACGTCAGGGGTTCTATACGTTTTCACACAGGCCCCCCATTACTACAAAATCTATGGGCTAAAAAACCTAGCTAAAAAAACGTTAGCTGACATGGCCTTGTGCAGTCTACTATTACAACAATCAAGAGTAAGTTGAAAGCCAGACTGAGTTCCTTAAAAATATATATATTTTTAACAACAACGAACCCCCCCCACCAGAAAGAATATTGTCATCAGATTACAGATACTCCTTGGATTACTTTTAAATTCAGAAAAGATGTTTGCGAAAAAATAGACAACACCACCAAAAGTATTTTGGAAAGCCTATCCAGAAGAACAGAGGCTGTTATAGCAGCAAAGGGGGGGGGCGACTCCATATTAATGCCCATGATTTTGGAATGAGAAGTTAGGTGAGCAGGTGTCCACATAGTTTTGGTCATGTAGTATATATTAAGACACCTTTCTGTTTTCTCAATGACATTACATTTTGCATTGAAAATATGGAAAGTTAAAGTTTGTTCTACCTGAGCGAGTCTGACCAAAGTCAGAGACCACAAGTCTTCGATGACACACCAAATGTGTTTGATTGATAATTGCTGTCTTGTTCTAATGCCTCTTAAGGGTAAAGTCATCCAAAAGTAACGGAAAGTAATCAGATTACGTTACCGAGTTTGGGCAATCCAAAAGTTACGTTACTGATTACAATTTTGGATAAGTAACTAGTAACTGTAACATTTAGAAAGTAATCTACCAAACCCTGACTCTCCTTGAGACAGTGACCAGTGTAGCTAACAACAACACCATCAGGACATCCAGGTGGCTACTTTCCATTCCCACCAGCCATCTCCCCCCCCACTCTCTCCATTCCTCCCTCCGCCCTCTGAGTAACAGAGCCTGATCCCAGACGCTCCTCCACCCTTCATAAAAAATTGCTGCATCACAGCGCCAGTGTTCTAAATATAAACACGGGACAGGATGGGAGGCCCCCTACCTCCCTACTACCTGAGATGGACCACTAATGAGCTTAATCATTATGAAGGGGGCGCTCCGAGGGAGAGGGAGGCGAAAGGGGCATATTGACTGTGGCTGTTTCTGAAATGGCATCCTATTCCCTATGTAGTGCACTACTTTTGACAAGGGTTCTGGTCAACAGTAGTGCACTATATAGGGAATAGGGTGCCATTTAGGACACAGCATTTTTCACTAATCCTAGTTACTCTCTCTGCCTATCAAAGGACAGTGCAGTTATGTTACGTTATGTTGCTACCTCAGAAAGGGTAAGAGGGAAAGGGGGAAACAGAGTCGGAGGTGGCGGAGAGAGTGGTGGGGACAGCAACCGATGTGTCCAAGGTTACCGTGTGCCCGCTGTGTCTGGGAAGCAGAAACCCGATGACATCACAGAGCTGTGATGGCTTCATTAGTACAGGGGGTTGAGAGAAGGAGGGCTTGGAGAGAGGGGTTATGGTCTGCTGTGTGCACACATTTTGTAATGTTGACGTCCAGAGGTGATCCTGATACTATGGCATGTTAATGGGTCTGCACAGCAGCATTGTTGCTAGGAAAGGACCCCATCCCATCCTTCAAAAACTGATTGCACTTCTTGTTCAAATGAATTCCCCTTGATATCTGCATAGACATATCAACATAGTCTTTACTTTTCACACCCACCCTATGCCTGAGAGGAGATAGAGGCGTAATCCCACCAAAGTAGTACGAAAAACATTCTCATTTTGAGGCCTGTTTGAGTAAGCCTGTATCAGCCTCCATTTATCATCATCMTCATAACCAACCAAATCACAGACAGACAGCTTAGACACCTGACACTAACATTTAATGACTGGCCATGAAGGTGCCAAAACAAACATGATATACTGTGTTTCTGTCCCCACGGGGAGCATGGGAATAATAATCCAGCCTATTTGGTAAAAATTGTAAAATGTGTTGGTTGGGACATTTTGAATCGGATAGCCAAAGATTGCTATGTCAAGAAGTAGAAATGTCAAATGTGTTTTATACATAGTTTGTTGGATTGAATGATTTATGACTTTGTGTGTGTGTCACTGTGTGACAGCTGGAGATGCCAGACCATATTTGCTCCCCTCTTTAAAAKCTGTTTGTACTCCTCAGCTGTCTTTAGGGTACTGCTGGTCTCCATGGTGAAGATGCACCTTATTCCATAACCACAGTAAACAGTTTAACTTTACGTCCGTCCCCTCGCCCATACCCGGGCTCGAACCAGGGACCCTCTGCATACATCAACAACAGTCACCCACGAAGCATCGTTACCCATCGCTCCACAAAAGCCGCGGCCCTTGCAGAGCAAGGGGAACCACTACTTCAAGGTCTCAGAGCAAGTGACGTAACCGATTGAAAGGCTATTAGCGCGCACCACCGCTAACTAGCTAGCCATTTCACATCCGTTACAATAACATGAAATCCTCTTCCTGATATGCTGCCAGTGTGACGACAGAGTAAAGCCCAAAGCCTCTGCCTCGTCTCCGCGACAACGTCCCTAATGTGGGATTTACTACCATCAAGAATAGAGAAGGAAACAAAGGATGAATTGCGATTGGTCATAATCATCTCTGAGTGGTTTACAGCCTGGGAAAGGCTCTCTGTTAACACTATTGTAATGGAGAAATTTAAACTCCTATAGCTGCATCCCAAATGGCACCGTACTTCCTATAAAATGCACTACTTTTGAGCAGGGCCCATAGGGCTCTGGTAAAAAACAGTGCACTTTGTAGGTAATAGGGTGCCATTTGGGACGCAGGCTCCACGACCTATATTGGAGGCAGTAAATATGCATTTGTGTGGGAAGAACGAGGGCCTGCGCTTTTACTGTATCCTAAAGGCACAATCACTAGTACATACTTGGGTTGGCCAAACGGCAGCCCTACCACGTAGTTTGCAATAAAGCTGAACAATGGAGCAAAATAACCTTATAATTTGGGATATGGTGGGGTAAGACAGTTGTACTAAGCTCATGAGGGATGGCAGGTAGCCTAGTGGTTAGAGCGTTGGACTAGTAACCGAAAGGTTGCAAGATTGAATCCACGAGCTGACGAGGTAAAACATATGTTGTTCTGCCCCTGAACAAGGCAGTTAAACCACTGTTCCTAGGCTGTCTTTAAGAATTTGTTCTTAACTGACTTGCCTAGTTAAATAAAGATAAAATGAGGCATTTGTGATGTTTTCTTCAATAATCAATGGGTGTTCTGTATATCATTAATTAAAATGACCACTGAACAGCTGTAAATATTGCAGATTGCTCCTTTAATGGTTTCTGTGCCATTCCCTTCACTAAGATAAAGTGGGGAGATTGGGCGCTCTTATAGCCTAGTGTAGTTGAAATTGATTTACCCCCCCGTTGAACCTAGACCATTAATCATGGTGGTGAATACATCCAGCGGAAATGCGCTCAAATTGCAGGACTTACATAGCCATATCACAGACATATGTCTCACTATATTGTTTTGTTAGAGCTTTTTGGGGGTAAAATGAAGTAGTAGTGCTCTGACAATTTCTGAGTTCAAAGGCAAATATTGAGAGAGAGAGAGAGAGAGAGAGAGAGAGAGAGAGAGAGAGAGAGAGAGAGAGAGAGAGAGAGAGAGAGAGAGAGAGAGAGACTGTGTGTGTGAGTACCGTAGCTCTTGAAAGACAGCAGAGACAGGAAAACACAAACACTGAATCTCTGCCTGTGCTCCAAAACAACCAACATGACACCCATTCACACCCACCACCGCCTACACAGGAGTCATGGAGAAACATGATACAACCACCACCTCCAGACTCAGCAAGGAAAGTGAGGGGAGGGAAAAGCTCGCAGAGCCAACTTTTATCCTCGCTCAGTCACTGTTGAACTTGTTCACCAGGCCAATGCCTCTGACTAGTGCTCTTTAAAAGCACACTGACATTGACAACAACCATTAGCTGTCAAAGAACCACTGTGGAGAATCCTTCCTCATCACAAACTAGTACCATTCCTACAGGGGACAGGAGTAAATGGATGGGTGGGTCTTTTCCTGTCTTTCACCAACACAATGTCTTGTTTGTTTTGGAGCTCACTGCTGCACTCTCCATACGCACCAGTGGAGCATGCTCAGTAGGGGGTCTCCACCTTTCCCAAGCTAAATTCACTTGGCTGCACTGCTACAGCAGTAAACATCCTCATCTCAATCAAAGAGGACGAACAGATAGAAATCGGTGTATTGTTCAAGTCAAAGCCATCCTTATAACTGCAGTGATAGGAGGGAATGAATGAAAATGAATGAATGGGAATACCTATACCCAAGTGCAGTTGATTATTCAATAGATCTGAGTACTACATTCCGAGAGACTGCACACAAAACATAACGTATAAACTTCAAAAAGTATCTCACTTTGCCCTACCTGTTCTGAAGCTTATGAAATCCTTCACCTCATAGCCCTCTATCTTTGCATCGCAGTTCGATTTCCACAAATTACTGCTAGAAACATAATTAGCTTAGAGCCTATAATGAGCCGAACCAAATCAAAATGTTCTAATACAGAATTCTGGTACCATCTATATTTGCAGCATAGGTCCAAAGGTTCCAGTAAATGAGAGTGAGCAATGTCATTCACCCAGGCCCAGGGGTATTAGCTTTGGGCACTGTGCCCCTGGATGACCAGCCACAGGTGTCCCCTGTGGGGCCAGACCATAGACATACATATTCATACATCATCAGGCCAGACAGACACCTGCGCTGACTCAGCCGTCTGGGACTCTGGCCTGCTTTCCTGGCAATCCCTGACCACTGTGTTGACTTGGTCTGGCTCACTCTCATCAGCATTCGGTAAACTCAGTGCACCACCCATGCATGTGAAGTACCGCTCCCTTCCACCCAGTAAGGACATCCAGGGAATGCAGACAAGCCACATCATCTGGGTTTGTGGCAGGTGGGAGCCACAGGGCACACACACAGCATGCGTATTAGTTAGCAAATGTGCCCTGATGTGTGGTCAATGGTCATTAGGCAATAGGCATTGACACATGGTTTGGACCATGTTTGTGTTGGGGGGGAAGAAAAAGAGAACCCGAAATTCGATATTAATCCAATAATATGGGAGTTTTGATACTGCCTGTAATTCTAGTACATGTCTCACCTGTTTTTACCATTGCCACAGGCTCCTCCCCTGAAATGCTACCTGTCTGCTTACACGGAAATAGGACGTGAAAACTGTTGAGTCGGTTCTGACTAGAGGGAGTACAGCTACGACCGGAAATTACTTTTTCGTCAGCTACGACCGGAAATTACTTTTTCGTAGCAGGCTAAGAGAATTTATGCAGCAGGTTAATTAAGATAATTAACGTGGCAGGTTAGGAGACTTACTCTAGGTTAAGGTTAGGAAACGGGTTAGGCGTAGGGTTAGCTAAAATGCTTCCGGTCTTAGCTGTACTCCCTCCAGTCACAACCTACTAGGCACACCACATCATTTCAGTGTGGAAATGTGGGCTGAGAGGTTGATCAATAAGATTTCAACCTTTATTCACTCGCTCATAAAGACAGCCAGAAGTTTGTTGAATTCCCAATGTGTTATCACTATGCTTTCAACCATCTAAAAGCACAACCAAATTCCATTGGAAAAACAATGTCTGATTTTTGGTTTAGTGGTCATTTATATGTGTTATCGCTGTGCTTTCAACCATTTAAAAGCACAACAAAGTTCAAATGGCGAATACCATCTCAGATATTTTGTATTTATACAACAACTAAATGTGTTATTACTGTGCTTCATCTAAAACCACAAACCAAATGACCTGGATTGCAGTTGAGATTACATAAAAAATGCATAGTGCAAGCGATCAATGCTGTTTGATATTCTGCACAGATTATTATAGCACTTGTGAAGATCTCCACAGACCTGCGACCTCTGCATGCTATCTTAAAACATGCACACTTTCTATGATTACATAAGAAGACATTTTTTGTTACCGTAGGCTAACCTCAAAATGTCACCATTGACGTGATACTCATTTTAAGGTTGAATAAATGTGGTTATTAGTTTGTAAGAGCCTTGACTTTAGGCTTTTTACTGTATAACAAAAGTAATATTGAATTGTGTTTGGTTGACAACACAACCAAATATAAAAATGTAAGGATATCTAATGCTTGGATAGTTTCATCTGAGCCACTGGCTTAATTCTATTCTTTAAACTTTATTTTGGGTTTAGTTGGAGAACCTATCATTAGTTAACTTGTTGACAAGTTAATAGGCTATTTACTGTTTTGCAAAAGTGATGTTGAATTGTGTTTGGTTGTCACTGACTTAACCCGGCTTTAATTCTAGTTTGTCTATAAATTAATAATTGATATGTTGGATTCGTATCTCCATCTCAACCAAGAACCAAAGTTAAAGAATAGGACTAAATCAAACAATATTTAAAGTGCATTTAAAGTTTGATTACATTATATTTAGTCCTATTCTTTAACTTAGATTTTTGGTTGAGATGGAGATGTGAATCCAACATATAAATTATTAATTAGTAGACAAACTGTAATTAAAGCCAGACTAAGTCAGCTGCACAGATGGAACTATCCAAGCAAGAGATAAATCTCCTTCAAATGTTGATATTTGGTTGCGTTGCCAACCACACTATTCAATATCCAGTTTGTCTATAAATGAATAATTGATATGTTTTATTCACGTCTCCATCTCAACCAAAAATGTAAGTTTAAAGAATAAGACTAAATCTAATCTAACTTTAAATGCACTTTAAATAAAGTTTGATTTAATCCTATTCTTTAACTTTGATTTTTGGTTGAGATAGAGATGAATCCAACATATTTATGATTAACTTGAAGATTACATTTGAAATCACCCAAATCTATATATTATCTATTTTTAGTTTAACCCTGTGTTGAATTGAAACAATAGCTGTTGATGACTTTGTAAATGATATATAGGCCTAAATAGTATCATCGATGATGCAGTATATGACTTACCCACTTATATAAACCTACCCTTTGGAATGACTTTGATAGCAACAGCGAATATATTTAGTTATTAGGAGCTCTCAATCATTCCCACAATAGGTAGTAGACAGTGACTACTTCCACTGACTACAGTGGTAGTAGTCAGTGACAAATATCAACGCTAGGCGTGGTTAAAACCCTGGATGGGAGACCAAATGAATGGCTGTAGATAAATCAACTCACCAGCCTATTGTATTTAGCTGATTGTGGATATAACATTGAAGATCTGACATGGTTACAAATTCAACATATTTTAGCACATACAAAGTATGTCTATGTTGACAATTGGTTACAATGATGGCATAATCCTGTGGTTGAAATGTCACCCCAATTTCACCCTCAAAACAACATTGATGACTTTTTCCAAATCCAATGTATTTTCCATGTAGATTCCACGTCACAATACGTTGACAAATTATGTTGAAACAACGTTGATTCAACCAGCTTGTGCCCAGTGGAAACCTGTTGAGTCTGACATGTTGATATAGCCGCCCACACATAGGCCTACTGTTATTACTATGACAAACCCTCATGTAAAAGGAACGATGTGTTCTCTTTAGTTAAATATTTATTTTATTTTTGAATAATTCGCAAATGCCATTCCTTTTAGAATTAAATGCTGCGCTGGAAACTGTAGCAGTGAGCACGCGATTGCTCCGAGCTTTGAACATTTCTCATGATCAGAGTCGCACTGAGGCAATAAATAAGTCCATAACTTAGGTGAACAAGAGCGGGAACTGTTATGAAAATTAACCAATTAAACCTCAAACATGAGCTGTGTTTGAAGTGTTTCTATACAAGCGACTCACCTTGAATTCCACGGACAGTTGAGGGGTATATTCAAGGGTCCAAAGCGCCCGCACCAAGGATGCCAACTGTGTGGTCACCTCACCCCTGGCAAGTTGAGCGTCTTCGTTTTTTACAATTCCGTTTACTTTCCCATGACACAAATCAGACTTGTATTGTTCCAAACCAAGGTACTCGGCCAGCAGGTCCGTATTACTGAGGCACTGAACCACCGCATTCATGAAACAAGTGTTTCCATGATTCTTCAACCCAAGGACTCCTGGAGTTTTGTCGCCATAGCACCACGACAGCCTGTCTTTTATAGATCCATGAGAAGACAAAGTTGAGGCGCTCTTCTTCACCTTAATCTCCCTCGAGACYTGAAGTTCATCTTTATTAAAATTCCCTGAGTTGGCACTCAACGTGCACGCGGCGCTGTCTCTGAACCCGCCATCATCATCCTCACCGTCAGGTGGCTCGACGTCGCCAAAGTGTGCCAAAGTTCCCAAAGTTTTCAGTATCCTGCTCATAAAATTCCCAACGGACTTCAACGATTTCCTYCTGAAAAGCTTCCCGGCTTTGTATTTCTTCTCTTTGCGTTTTGTAGATTTGGTTTTCATGGACTGTTTCCTCATCTTAYTMTCCYTRTGGYTATCCATGGTGGTTGGTTATTTACCAGGTAACAAGAAGTAAAAACGAAACAACTACTGAAGCAATAGAYTCCTACCTGTCTGCCCTTACCCCTCCTCCTCTCGAAACCACTCCGGTCTCCGCTAATAGACAATACGGTGGTTTAGGCACATGACTAAACAATGTCCCTCAGACATTCCGGTAATTCCCGCCAGGTCTCGGCGCGCCCTTGTCATACTGTTTCGCTGGTAAAATGGTGAAGCAGCGGGCACCTGTAACCAGTAACCACCGTGTAGATGAGTTGTCTTCAACTCCATGGTCCTCGGTTCAATAGTTCCTCGTCGTTGACACGGTGCTTGAGCATATAACAGCTGGCGGTCTTTATGTCTCCCTCCCTCGCCACTCCGAGCGCTGCTGGAGTGGTTTTCTGTTTGGTGGATAGTGCGCGTTATTCCCGCCCTCCTACAATTTTAGCCTATATCAAATCAAATAACATGTCATTGGTAACATATAAGTGTTTAGCAGATGTTATTGCGGGTGTAGCGAAATGCGTGTGCTTCTAGTCCCGACAGTGCGGCAATATCTAACAAGTAATATCTAAGAATTTAACAACATATACCCAATACACACAAATCTAAGTAAAGGGATGGAATTAAGAATATATAAATATATGGACAAGCAATGTCAGAGCGACATAGACTAAGATACAGTAGARAAGTATAGAATGCARTATATACATWTGAGATGAGTAATGCAARATATGTCAACATTATTAAMGTGACTAGTGTTCCATTTATTAAAGTGTTCCACATTGAAGATGGCGCACGTAGTGACAGGACAACTGATGGATATTCGGCTTAATGACAACTTGAACAAGCTTGCTGACACTCATTTAGTAACAGGCGTATAAGCTTCCCTTATAATTAGATGCACGATAAGGACTATTGTGTATTGTTTAATCAAAACTATTACAAGCGTTCTGTAGGCCTATATGAACAAATACTGAACCTATTTTGTACCAGAGCAATTCAAGGTCTACACTGTACAGTACCCTTTCTTTCCTTTTTTACTATCATCTATATTGGCATGATGTGAGTAGGCTATGGTGCATGTCCTCTGTTACAACATGGTCCCAACGGAAAATAATGATCTTTTTGAGGTGTGTAGGAGCCCCCTACTGTTTTAGGCAGAGATTGTTCTGCACCCTGGTGATGGCACACTAATAGACTGCACCTGCACTATCATATCCTCTGATGGAATGCCTCATCTAATAATGCACTGTTGGAGATATTACTGCACTGTTGGAGATATTACTGCACTGTTAGGAGATATTACTGCACTGTTGGAGATATTACTGCACTGTTGGAGATATTACTGCACTGTTGGAGATATTACTGTACTGTTAGTGTCACGTTCTGACCTTAGTTCCTTTTTTATGTCTTTATTTTAGTTTGGTCAGGGCGTGAGTTGGGGTGGGCATTCTATGTTGTTTTTCTATGTTTTGTTCTATACGTTATATTTCTATGTGTTTGGCCTAGTATGGTTCTCAATCAGAGGCAGGTGTCGATCGTTGTCTCTGATTGAGAATCATACTTAGGTAGCCTGTTTTCCCACTATGGGTTGTGGGTAGTTGTTTTCCGTTTTAAAAGTTTGAAAGTTATTATGGATACGTACCACGCTGCATTTTGGTCCTCCTCTCCTTCCACCAACGAAAGCCGTTACAGTTAGGAGATATTTCTGCACTGTAAGGAGATTTTACTGCACTGTTGGAGATTTTACTGCACTGTTGGAGATATTACTGCACTGTTAGGAGATATTACTGCACTGTTAGGAGATATTACTGTACTGTAAGGAGATTTTACTGCACTGTTGGAGATTTTACTGCACTGTTAGGAGATATTACTGCACTGTTAGGAGATATTACTGCACTGTTAGGAGATATTACTGTACTGTTGGAGATATTACTGCACTGTTGGAGCTAGAAACATAAGCATTAATCTTCACCTGCGATAACGTCTGCAAATATGTGTACACGGCCAATCAACTTTGATTTGATTATTCATCATGACTATCAAACAAATGTCCTAAAAATAATTGTCAGGCTGGCACATCCCCCTGCCTCACTGCAATCTGGAGACACACACACGTGGATGAATCAACGATGGGAAGACACAGAGAATAAATGGTTTTAATGCTACTTGGTAGTGCATGTTTTGTACCGCAAAGAGCAATACACTGCTAATATTCTCAATAAATTCCGGTTTTAATTTCACAGCTCGCCAAGACCATAGATTGGATTTAGTGAGCCAGATGTGCTGATTTACTCAAGCAGATGTATAATATTCATATTTCTCTTCCAATATTTTTATAATCTCACGTATTATTGCAGTGTAAACGGAAACCTTGTATTTCTGAGGAGTCTGCACTCTGCAGCCCCCGGTTCCAAACTTCTGCGATGAGTCAGAAACTCAAACTCTTACCCTATAGGGCTATACATTACTCTTATCTTATAGCATGGCCTCCTGAGTATTCAGTGTGCGTGCGTGCATGGGCAGTTGGATGGGATGCCCTATTTTACAGAGCTAGGGGTGTAGGTTATGTTTTGTTGACTTGGTCCGTCCATAGCGCACTGCAGGTTTGCTCTCTTTTTGTGGGTAGCGGACTAGTGGGGTAGCTATTAATTATTGAGTTTTGAGCTTCTGAGCAATCTAGAGGGGAATGAGTGTGGGAAGATGGAAGCATTCCAAGAGGCTCGCTGGTCACACACACACACACACACACACACACACACCCGAGCGCGCGCGCGCACACTTCTTCACCGAAGTCTCTGGGGAATCTCTAGTGATAGATTAGCTGACAGCAGCGGTGTGCTAAAGTGCCTGTGAATCTGGGCCTCGTCGGCTCTCTTTCTCTTCTTTACCACACGACACGCATATAAGACAGTCATATCTGTATGAAATATGCATTTAATGTACTGTGTAGCCTGCCTTTTTACATTCACTGCGTATTAATGGGAAAAAGGGGATGACACAATCCCTTCTGTTCTTCCCTTAGAAGATCAGAGAGAATGCTATTCAAGGCTATGATGAGCAGATGAGTATCTTTATAATGTTCTGTGACTACAATATTCAACTTTGCATTGATGAGATTAAGAGTCCCTAAATCAATTTATTAGGTTAATTCCATGCATATTAGAACATGTGTGTCTGCCAAGTTTGTTGATACAGTACATTATTAGAGTATGGCGAATACCACACTATAACTATGCAATTTCCCTCAACAAGCAAAATGTAGCTAGTAATGCATACTTCAGTCAATATCGCACAATCAAAATTATATCCATTTATTTTCATGAATGAATGAAACATTTGCTCTATGATAGCACTAAGGGGATGTTCATGAGTTAAGGGGATGTTCAGTGTTCATGAGTTCTTCAGAGTTGTTTGGTGTGAGGACAGGTGTGTATTGGGACTGGGCAGGGTCAAGGTCAAAAGTAAAAAGTTTATAGGGTGTGTGGGTCAAAGGCCATAGGGTCATGGGTTTTTTGACTCTCTGTTCTCCTGGCCTCCGGAAGGCGCTCTAGGGAGAGGAGCGGTGGGGGTACTTCCACCGGAGCACGGCCCCATCGACACTGGTGCTCACCATGCTCCTGTTGTTGGAGGAGATCTTGACGCTGGTGATGCTGCCGGTGTGGCCGACGCCTACGTGGGTCACCTCGCCCTCTGAGTAGTCCCACACTTTCACCAGCTTCTCGTCTCCACCTGAAGTGGGCAAGCAGAGACACATATACCATGTTTATTTCTACGGAAAAGCCTTCGAAAATTGATCCAACCGCATGCTGAAGTCACGTTCAACCAAGTGCTCTTCACGATAGTCCCAAGCTATCGAGAGTCGATACAGGGATAATTAATGGACAGGCCATGTGCTGCTGTTGATCGATGGTAGTCAACAGTAGACTAGTCCTAGATCTGTTGGGAGCTGTGTCAACTCCTATGTCAATGTCACGCCAAACTCCTATGTCAATGTCACGCCAAACGAGATCACAAATCAACTCATGCTCTACCTCTTCAACTCAGCCAACAAAACCAATGTACAGGGTACTGTACCAGTGACAAGGTGCTGTCCGTCCTGTGAGATGTGCATGCCATTGATGGCTCCTGACAGGGAGCCCTCCAGTTCTCTGATGGCTGAGCCGGCCTACACCTCCCAGTAACCAATCTGGGAAAGAAGAAGGCCATTCAGGTATATGGAATATGAATGAGAGAGCTTGTACATATAAAACTTGTCAGATTCGTTGATTTGACATATTCTATGTTATATTACAATAAATTATGAAAATGACCATGCATCACAGTTTTATAGTAAGTATGAACGCCACTCCTTGTATGTCTTCTGTTCGTTCATAGTATAGTAATTCTGCCTCACTGAATTATCCATCTTCATTATTCCACTATATGTAAATGAGGCCGGAGAGAGTCTATCAAGTTTTTGTGCGCCCGCCACAGGTAAAACAACATGTTTGTGACTCTAAATGAGAGTTAATCGTCCCGAGGGTTTGCAGCTGTCAAAGACTTGCGTCTCTCAAAGGCTCAATTGCTTTTTGAAGTTTATTTACAGCCGCACAGTAACGCCACAATCTCCCCACACACACAAGCGAGGTCCTTTCTTGTTCTTTTTATGACAAAGCTAATTACAACTACAAACTAACTGATGCAAACGAGAGGACAGAGGAATTTCATCATTAAAATGCAGCATGTGAGTGCTTCTTCAGGTATCAAGGAAGAGGAAACTGGCAGCTTAACTGGCTGGCAGCACATAACTAAACCATTTGTGATTTTAAGTATTGGAACTGGCCAAAGTGATTGTACCTGGAAATGACTGATTTCTTTATACGCACAATGGGCTTTATTAACTGAAAATCTACTCATCAACGAGTCAATGTTTAGGCTATAGAGTGAATATTACAATAACCAACGCAATCTCACACAGAAGTGAGAAAATGTCTAGAATATCTGAATAAAACAGTTCAGAGGAATCATCAGAAAGGTGTCGGCCTATCAGAAAAAAGCTCCAGTTGTATGCAATGAAACAAGTAATGTTACATGGGAGAGAGCTCAGAATAGCATTTATGAGAATAGCTTCTCGGACTGGATTTCATCTCTTAGTAAGACCACAAACATAATGCATTATGGGACTGAGGAAATGTAATCTCACAAAGACGTATCAAATACAGTTTGTAATAATGGGATTGAAGAGAAACAAATGGCAAAAAAACAACAAGGTATTGATCGTTTTAAAAATGAAAAACAGTGCTCAAAGCACTGTGCTTTAAGAGACACATTTCTGTGGGATGGTAAAAAATACCTTTGTACCTCAATATAATTCAAATGCAATGGAAAAGCTTACAGACTGGAAAACACATTTGTAAGACATTATTGAGAAATACACAACAGTCAGGACTTTTCTTCAGTATAATTCAATTCAAATGGAAAGGCTCAAGGTTCTTTACATGCATCATTCATTGTGAAAACATATGGTCAACATAATGACCGGCAACCATAATTTATGCATACATGATATTTTTTCAATATGATTGAAATTAAATGGAGAAATCCAAAGTTCTTTGCATGCATTCATTCACTTTATGAAATAACATTTTTGGTCAGCATAATGAAAGAAAAACCTCTCAATACCAGCAGCAACTAGCTTACATGATTTGAATCTTAATCAAATCACTGGCTATCATATGAGGTGAGATATGACACAGCCAAAAAAGTGAGAGGGAGGGGAGTTAGCCAAGTAGCAGACACAACACTCCCTCTCTCCAGTATAGCTTGTGTTGTGTCATATAGTGAATGGGTTCAAATCCAGTTTGATTCTCTAGTCACGACCTCTCTCCCCTCTCCTGGTGTCATGGAGAGCTTATTAGAGACCAGCACCTGTGTGAGAGTGGCCGAGTCACCCTCACCCATCTGTGTTCCCTCCCTTCTCCTGTGGAACCTGGCTGCCATCCACGGCAACATCCACCAGAAATTAATTACATCCAAGGCTAGCATGTGGCTACTGCTAGCATTGCTTTAGCCTTCAATGCAACCTAACTCTCCTATTCAAGGAGAGTTAGGTTGAAGCATTAGGTTGCTGAGAGAAGGACACACTGAATTGACTGGCTTGAATTGTGAGGATGACCACACAATGTATTTTCATAATGAGCCAAATCTATTGGTTTTCTATCCAAAGTTGCAAAGGAAATCTATTTCATAAACACAAGAGACCAGCAAAATAGACAAAAGAGTGTGGCAGTATAGCAGGAACAGCGGCATCTAGTGGTCAAAATATGGTATTTTCACACTTCTTTATGGTAAATAATGCAAGTGACTTCAATGATTCATTTCTCTGAACAGTTGGGAAAAAACATCACCAGATTCACAGGGAATACATTACAGTATGGAGAAGCAGTATTCCAAGCCACAGCTTCATTCTACTTGTCAAACAGAGAACTGATACTGTATACTGGTTGTTGGGGTGGGATTGGCATGGGGTGTGTGGGGCCCGTTGGTGGCTTTTGACTATTTTTTGGGATACCTAATTTTTGTCATTAGTAAGAAGAGGTTAGGTCGGATGTTGGGTACTATATTTATTGAATATTATCTGAATCCTATCAATTAAAATGGCCAATTTGGATGCACTCATTTAGCTTAATTACTCTGATTTAACATTTAATTTCAGCAAAAATAATGTTTCAGGAATGCTAATCTTACCTGTTTCTTACTACAGAAACAATTTCAGAACAGTCTGAGATGGTGGGTGTCATGGCTTGCTGAAATGACATGACATGGTTCTTTCTTTAAAGGCCCAGTGCAGTCAAAAACATGATTGTTCTGTGTTTTATATATATTTACACACTATGAGGTTGGAATAATACTGTAAAATTGTGAAAATTATAATAATGCCCTTTTAGTGTAAGAGCTGTTTGAAAAGACCGCTTGACATTTCTGCCTGTTTTGGTGGGATGGAGTTTTGGCCAGGTGGTGTAAGTTAATAGACCAATAACAAAGAGAATTTCAAACCTCTCTGCCAATAACAGCTAGTTTTCAGGTTACATATCCCTCCCATTAGGCTCATCCAATTAGGCCACTCACTCAGACCACTCCCAGACAGTCCTAGCAAAAGTCTTGCTTGAGAAATTGCTCTTTGCTAAGAAGCAATTTTGTATGATTTTTGACCATTTAAATGTAAAACATTCACAGTAAAGTACTTGTTACCCAGAAATGATTTGATATTGAGATAAAAATGGCTGCATTGAACTTTAAATACTAATTGTCTAGCAGGATAGCTTCAGTTATAGGTCCTATAATCATTACAATGCATTGAAAGCTACACAACCATTACAATGCATTGAAAGCTATAGCACTGTGTCAAATTGAGATTAAATGTCCAGTCTTTTGTGCAATCTTATGGTACAGTATGTGTTGTGTAATTTCAATACCAGTATGTTGAAAACATGAATGCATGCTGTGCCAAGATTAGTCTACATTTTCACTGTTGTGTGTAGTGTTGTGTAATTCCACCTATATGTTGAGGCAATACATCATTGAGGACAGTAACCCACTTATGAAGGGCTGTATATCGATAAAGCCTTCTTAGCTACTGTGTGGGCTTCCATTTATCCCGATGCTACGCTCAGCCATGTATTTGACCATGCTAATCCATTTACACATACAGTATCTCTCACCAACAAAATATAATCCTCCTCTTTTAATTGAACATCTCAAGGACATTAGTCAAACAAAGAAGTTATAGGTGTCACGTTCTGACCATAGTTCTTTTGTATTTTCTGTGTTTTAGTGTGGTCAGGGCGTGATTTGGGTGGGTTATCTATGTGTTGTGTTTCTATGTTGGGTTTGTTGTTTGGCCTGATATGGTTCTCAATCAGAGGCAGGTGTTTGTCATTGTCTCTGATTGGGAACCATATTTAGGTAGCTTGTTTTCTGTTGGAGTTTTGTGGGTGGTTGTCTTCTGTCTTTGTGTTCTCTGCACCAGATACGTAGGACTGTTTCGGTTTTGCCACGTTTGTTATTTTGTATTGTATAGTGTTCACGTTTATCGTCTTTTTATTAAACATGTTGAACACGAACTACGCTGCGTCTTGGTCCGATCGCTGCCGTTACAATGGGATGTTCAAGAGCTCTCTCTCTTTTAAACAGAATACTTCAGAAGGTCTTTATTGTCCTATTAGTGCTGGACAATGGGAAGGCCACAGAAGCCTATATACCATGCTTCTGATAATTGACATGCCACAATAGCTAATAATAAATACCACAGGCTCAATCCCAAGACCCTGATGGCCCTACATCACAATCAGCCAAAACTGGAACCAACATATAGGAGTGCTGGGTCATCATCACAAGAGGCTTCTGGATGACCCCACAACAGAACCACCACCAGCAGTAGTCTGTTCTGTTGTCTCCTTCCATCCGACAGACTGGAGAGTGTGAAGCTGTCCCCAAAGACCCTCTACCACTAACTGAACTCTGAGCCAAGGAGCTGGGAATCCATCCCATCTCTTTCCGGCCCCCCTCCCTCCCCTCCTCTTCTCTCTCTCTCTCTCTCTCCTCTCTCTCTCTCTCTCTCTCTCTCTCTCTCTCTCTCTCCCCCCCCCCGTGTGTATCTGTGTGTGTGACTGCTTGCTCCACCCCAGACAGAGCGCCTGTGTCCTGGGGCGAGCAGATGGTGTATCTGGCACACGGCACTTGGATGGCATAGCAGGCATCGCATCCGCAGGAAGACGCGAGAGCCAGAGCACTTTCTTTCTAGTCGCTCTCCTTTTTTCCTCTCCTCATTTTCTCAGTCTCTCTTTTTTCAGTCTCAGCGCATTCACAGTGCTCGCTAATCAGTACAGCTTGTCCTCACCTCACAGCGTGGTGTTGAGCCAACAATACGGGCCTTAGTTAGTCGGTAGAGCTTGTGATGAGTGGATATTACGGTGCATATTGAAGAGGGGCTGTTGTGAACCTCCAATCCACCTTATGTAACTCCATTTCATTATAGTAATCAAGGCTTAAAGAGGTGTTAATACACCTGGCAGCATGACTGCTACATCGTGGCTTATTATGACTGGTAAAGAAGGTAGGGAAACATTTCAAACACGCACAAGCTGACGTGGCATGTGTACAAGCTTGACGTGGCTTTCTACAGCACATCAATACTAGCCTCTCTCACAGAGCTCATCATGCAGATAAGGCTAACAAGAATGCCTCAATACAAGAACAGCCTTCTCTAACTTTCCATGACTGGTGACTGGGACCATACGCTGCACAGAGAAATCATCAGCTAGCTACAGTGTGCTGTGCCAGTGAGGCTTGGCACCAAGAGGACCTGAGTCTTTTCTAATTCCAAACCTTTCTGTCGGTGGCCACTGGTGATGATCTGGTACTCCTCAGGGTGGTAACACACACTTCTGAACAGAGTGTTGGCCAGGACAATCTGATTCCTCACAAAATGCCTGCAGCGGGAGGAGGAGAGAGGAGGAGGGGGAAGAAGAGGAGAAGCAGGGAGGGGACCAGGGAGAGAGAGAGAGAGAGAAGGGGGGGGGGGGGGAAGGAGAGCAAGAGACTTGAAATGAATGTTGAATACAGGAAACACATGAATGGAGGAGTGTATTAATGGTAATGTAGTAATGGTAGTGGTATTAATGGTAGTGGTAGTAATGTAATGTAGTAATGGTAATGGTAGTGGTAGTAATGATGTGTGTTGAAAGCCTCACAGTGGGAAGCCAATGAATCAATCAGACAGAGAGGGATAAAGGATTAAGGTATGGGGTAAAGAAGTGTGTGTGTGTGTGTTGTGTGTGTGTGGTGTGTGTGTGTGTGTGTGTGTGTGTGTGTGTGTGTGTGTTGTGTGTTGTGTGTGTGTGTGTGTGTGTGTACAGTGTTGTCTGGTGTGTGCGTGTGCTTGCACATCTACATGTGTTTAGGATTTGAGCATGCATACATCCATGCATGTGTGTGGTGTATAGTATGTGTGTGTGTGTTGTGTACAGTGTGTGTGTGTGTATACAGTACATGAGAATGTGCATTGAACTCACACCAAGTCCCAGATGATGCAGGCCCCGTCCGAGCTGGCGGTGACACACTCCTTGTCGTTGCTCTTGATCTTGATGCTGGTGACGGTGGCTGTGTGCTCCTTCATGGTCTCAATGAGCCGGTGACAGCCCAGCAGGATCTCCCACACACGCACCTGCAACAGGCCAGAGACTGGCACAGACTCAATACAATGATGCTGTTGGGGAACACCACTAAATATGTATGTAATAATACGTGTTTTTTGTGAGTTTTTTTTGTGAGAAGGATGTCTTCCCCCAAAGGAAGAGCTTTCAAATATTTGTACAAATGTCACATTCATGTGGTGGTTAATTGATACTGGTAGTTCTTAATCTATGCTCGCTATTTAAAATAGACTAAAGGGTTCGTCCTGTGCCATGCCAGATTGACTTTTCATCTGACCTGTCCCTCTCCTCCTCCACTAATGATCCTCTTGCAGTCCCTGGTCCAGCGATGGCAGTCACGCCCATGCCGTGCGGCATTTGATGACCAGCATGGCTCTGCCAGTCTCTGGGGCAAACACACGGATCTTCCCATCGTTCCAGGCTGTAAAACAATTGGAACAAGAAAAATACATTAGATGGGAATTGTCGATACATGACATTCCTAAGTATTTCTATATTGAGATTGTGCTATAATGTGTTGTGATGATAGCCTGGGTCCAGATCTGTGTGCTATCATGCCAAACACTGTGGCAAGGAGTGGCATGATGGCCCAAACAGACTGGCACCCAGGCTACTGTGAAGATTGTGGGCTTAGTTCCTTATATTGGACATGTGTCTTAACTGTAAATGGCTGGAATGAAAATGTACAGTAGAGGATCAAACCATTTATTATTATCATGACTCAACATATCAAGGCTCCAACAATGAGAAGGAATATCAGGCACATTCACACCCTCACATTAAAAATACAGTCATTATCTTACAGGCCAATGTGCTCCATAATAATTGACGCTGGTCCATCATCGTTATAACTTAAGACAATGCCATATGCTGCATTGATGACATACCATCCTTCCCTAGTGTAGTGCTAGCCACATCAGGGTTGTGACTATTGCTAGCATTGTGGCTACTGCACACACAAACACACACATATACTGTGTGTGTGTGCGTGTGTGTGTGTCTATGCGTCTATGTATGCTTGTGTGTGTGTGTGTGTGTATATGTGCAGGTGTGTATGCGTGTGTGTGCACTTAGTTGTGTGTGTGTTCATTTTTTAAATGACCCCATTGGCATACAGAACTACTATTGGTTCCTGCCTACCACTGATGATGCTGTGTCCGTCGATCATGAAGTCCAGGGCGTTGCAGGTCATGTTGGGGACGGAGATCCGCATCAGCTCCTTGGAGGTCTCAGCGTGTCACACTCTGATGTCATCCTGGGAACACGTGGCAAACAGCTCCGACGAGCCACTGGGAGAGAATCAGAAACATCCCTGGAATAAGTTTGTGGCCAGTCATTCTGCACTTTAGTCTATGGAACAGGATTTGCTTTGTACCAGAGCCATAGGCGATAATACATGTTTATGCTTTAAACATGGTCATGTCGCCCTCTAGTGGGAGTAAATGGGCAATGACGGCAAAGCATGAAGGTAGACGAAAGCATGTTGTTTGAGGTAGTCTCTCTTGACAGCATAGACTATGTTTGAGGTGGAGATAGGTAAAGACAGCTATATATTTGAGGTGACATATGGCAATCAGGTAGTAGTGAAAATAGAATGTGTGCTATAAAACAACATTGTGGGGGAAAAAAGTGAATCACGTACAGTATGTAATCTTGTCTCTAAATGGGTGCCTATATTTTGAAGGGTGTCACTCACAAAGGGAAGGCCACGTCTTGGACTGCACTGTTGTGACTGGTGGCGATCAGCTCCTCTTTGAAGTCTGTGTTGCCAAAACGGTAGATCTGAGCCGCCTCCGTTCCTGCAAAGAACTGGTGGCCCTCGCCTCTCACAGCGATGGACGTCACTCCCCCCTCCAACTCAACCTTTCTATGAGGGTTAGATGATGAATGGCAGAATGCCACATTGAGTACATTATGTACTTCTACACATAGCGTTAAAAGGCCCACTCTGTAATAAGAAATGTATACAAAATCTCAGCCCCACCTCTTGGTTTGCCATGAAGCTGAGGGGCTGAAGAAATGTAACCACTCTAATGTATATGCTAAGCTACAGTATGGATGCAACATGACAGTTTTAGATAGACGATATAAACTAGTGGTTCTCAACTGGTGGGTCGGGAGGTTTTGAATGGGATGCAACAAAAATACTCCATTCTGAATCTAAACTACTAATACCAGGTAGAAAGTGTGTATAAATTATCATGAACATACATTTTTTTAATCATTTATTCTCCTCATTTTTTTATTGTATTGTTTTTATTTGATCACAGTATTTTTATATAGAGTTATTAGCTGTGCTATTTAGCAGATTTGGTTAATTGTGTGGTCTCAAACAAGTGAGCTTGCCAACATTCTTCATCAAGAATATGAGCACTATGGATTTATTGACAATGAAAAGGTCGTGAATGTTGTTCGCTTGTCTAATATACACTGAAAAGATATACACTAATATACACTGAACAGATATAAACTAATATACACTGAACAGATACACACTAATATACACTGAACTGGAAGCCTGGGTGGTCCCGCCGGACCTCTGTCCGTCTACTCAGGAATCTGACGTGACCGATACAGTCAGTTAAAGTGCCCCCCTTGCAATCTGCTTGATTCCCAGTCATGTGAAATCCATAGATTAGGGCCTAATGAATTTATTTCAATTGACTGATTTCCTTATATGAACTGTAACTCAGTAAAATTGTTGAAATTGTTGCATTTTATATTTTTGTTCAGCATATATTCTGAATTCTCACACATGCTCACTCTAATATATCTACCTGGATTGTTATTTCTTGATTTCTTGTTTTGATTATTTGTGTATGTGTATTGTGTTTGAGAGACATTCTACTACACTGTTGGAGCCAGTAACATAAGCATTTCACTGCACCTGCTACAACACCTGCTAATCTGTTTACGCAACCAATAAACTTTCATTTGATTTTGATTTGATATAGACAACTTGATATCTTGTCTGTCAACCTGCAGTACTTACTGCCCACCAGGATGTCTCCAGACTTCAGCACCTTCAGTGTGTTCACACCCTGCGCCAAAAAGATAAGAGGGACAGCTGTACCAAATGTTAACTACAGTAAGATCTCAGAGATATGAACACGTGGAGGTCACTCAGGACACTGAATAAACCCACCTTGCTGAATGTCTGTTTTCGTGGCCCACAGCTGTTGAGGAGGCGGGTCTTCAGGTTGACCTTCAGGATGTCACCACTGGTGGTTCCGCAGTAAAAGAAAAGGTCATCGTCTGGGATCTGTGATGCAACGGGGTCACCTTAGAAATAAGCTTTCTGTCTCCATCTGTACTACTTTGAGAGGCTGCTTTATCTGTTATTTATCTTAATTCAGAGATCAATTGACCTCAGACAACAATTGTCATGTGAATAAAATAACAGGAACCTGAACTTGTGTGTTTACAGATTGTCTCATTAATAAACCATGACAAGTATTGATGAATAGTTTACCTTTGCTTTGTCTCAAAACGTACTTTGAGTGGTTAAGAACGGGTCGTACAAAATCATTTTGGGGGGCATTTGGCACCATTGTGAAATTTACTCACCGGTTGAATCAAAGTTGTTTCCACATAATTTCAATGAAATTACGTTGAACCAACGTGGAATAGACGTTGAATTGACGTCTGTGCCCAGTGGGTACTCAGTCAGTACCACTATTACTTCGAGCTGTGTCTGCTTTCTATGGTTTAGCTCACCTCAATGCATTTGACAATCCTCTTCAGATGTCCTGTCTGGCATTCCGTAGGCCGGATCTTCCTATTTGGAAGGTCTAGCTCCCAAACACGGATTGTGCCACTACAGGGAAACAACATATTACAACTGTGTTAATTCGAAAGTATTCATAATAAACTGTATTTATTTAATCATTCTGCGTTGTGTTCAAGTCCAATAAAGATCAGTTCTGATTGACAAAGTAATAATATATTATAACAGCAACCCAGAGTCTCTGTAAGTGACTCACTTGCCGGCGGAGATGAAGATGGTGTCGCTGTGGTTGGTGTGTCGATGGTGAGGCAGTGGCCCGCACTGTGGGCAGAGGCCGGGCTCCCACAGATCGCTTCTTTGCTCTCAAGGTCCCACACCACAATGCTGAAAACACAAACCATTCACATTTACAGCCATTTTGTAGTACAACCTACAAATGACTGTTGAAATTCTTCCAACATGAAAGTTGTTTTTAAAGTGACACAATCATCCAAAGCCTGTTGGATCTAACCAATCTAATCATCCAATCAAAGGTCTGAGGACCAGCTGATTAGTAGGATAAGGTGTGTTATAGCAGGACTAGAACAAAATGCTGCTACATCAAACTACCTTGTACCTTCCATCATCCTGTCCACCCAGGGAGACAAGGTACTTGTCATTGGGGGAGAAGGCAAGTCCCTCCACCTTCGCTTTGTGGAGCTGTAGTCTGGCGTGGATCGCTCTCTTCTCATAATCCCAGATGATCAGATCAGCCTGCAACAACATAGATTAACTCTGTAATCTACTGCCATTCATTTGTTTCTTACGTTCAACATTCATCTGTAGCCTCTTCCTCTGTGACTCCATCCAACTGTGTCTGTCTGTACGTCTGTCTGTCTGTCTGTCTGTCTGTCTGTCTGTCTGTCTGTCTGTCTGTCTGTCTGTCTGTCTGTCTGTCTGTCTGTCTGTCTCTGATATCAAGAGGCGAAACATGACTGCTCTCTTAATACTAGAAAGTTTCACTGTCTTTAGTTTACCTTGAAGCCCATGAAGGTGACCTGTCCAGAAGCGATGTAGCGTCCGCTTTTGGACACAGTGACACAGGAGACGTTGTTGGTGTGTCCATGGAGGAACTCCTGTTTGCGGTCTTTCAGGCTCGTCAAAATAACAGTGCAACCAAGAGGATAGATTAAGTGTTCTCTGTCTGGGTGCACTCTGGGGCCAGAAAATATATGTCCTGTCCCCAAAAAATTGTAAAGACATGCTTTAGACCAGAACTAAAGATGAGGATATGATTATGATTATGATTTAACCTAACTTGGTTGTCTGAAGCAGGATTCAGGAGAAACTCATCAAGGTAAATAAAATTTGCTACATGCACCAAATACAACAAGTGTAGACTTTACCGTGAAATGCTTACTTACAAGCCCTTAACCAACAGTGCAGTTCAAGAAGAAGAAAATATTTACCAAGTAGGCTAAAGTAAAAAGTAATAATAAAAAGTAACACAATAAGAATAACAATAACAAGGCTATTTATAGGGAGCACCGGTACCGAGTCAGTGTGCAGGGGTACATGCTAGTTGAGGTAATCTGTACATGTACTGTGGGTGGGGGCGAAGTGATAGGTAACAAACAAACAGCGAGTAGTAGCAGTGTACAAGAGGGGGGGGGGGGTCAAGGTAAATTGTCCGGTGGCAATTTTTATCAATTGTTCAGCAGTCTAATGGCTTGGGGGTAGAAGCTGTTGAGGAGCCTTTTGTTCCTAGACTTGGCGCTCCGGTACCGCTTGCCTGGAGTCTCTGTCAATTTTATGGGCTTTTTTTATGGGCTTTTTATGGGCTTTCCTCTGACACCGCCTATTATATAGTTCCCTCTGTAGCGCCTTACGTTCAGATGCCGATCAGTTGCCATACCAGGCAGTGATGCAACCAGTCAGGATGCTCTCGATGGTGCAGCTGTAGAACCCCAGATCTGGGGACCCATGCCAAATCGTTTCAGTCTCCTGAGGAGGAAAAGGTTTTGTTGTGTCCTCTTCACGGCTGTCTTGGTATGTTTGGACCATGCTTGTTCATTGGTGATGTGGACACCAAGGAACTTGAAACTCTTGACCCGCTCCACTACAGCCCCATCGATGTTAATGGCGGCTGTTCGGCCCGCCTTTTCCTATAGTCCACGATCAGCTCCTTTGTCTTGCTCACATTGAGGGAGAGGTTGTTGTCCTGGCACCACACTGCCAGGTCTCTGACCTCCTCCCTATTGGCTGTCTCATCGTTGTCGTTGATCAGGCCTACCACTGTTGTGTCGTCAGCAAACTTAATGCTGGTGTTGGAGTCGTGTTTGCCACGCAGTCGTGGGTGAACAGGGAATACAGGAGGGGACTAAGTACACACCCCTGAGGGGCCGCAGTGTTATGGATCAGAGTGGCAGACGTGTTGTTGCCTACTCTTACCACCTGGGGGCGGCCCGTCAGGAAGTCCAGGATTCAGTTGCAGAGGGAGGTGTTTAGTCCCAGAGTCCTTACCTTAGTGATGAGTTTCGTGGGCACTATGGTGTTGAACGCTGAGCTGTAGTCGATGAACAGCATTCTCACATAGGTGTTCCTTTTGTCCAGGTGAGAAAGGGCGGTGTGGAGATTGCGTCACCTGTGGATCTGTTGAGGCGGTATGCGAATTGGAGTGGGTATAGGGTGTCCTGGAGGATGCTGTTGATGTGAGCCATGACCAGCCTTTCAAAGCACTTCATGGCTACCGACATGAGTGCCACGGGGCGGTAATCATTTAGGCAGGTTACCTTCGCTTCTTTGGGCACAGAGACTATGGTGGTCTGCTTGAAACATGTCGGTATTACAGGCTCAGTCAGGGAGAGGTTGAAAATGTCAGTGAAGACACTTGACAGTCCGCGCGTGCTTTGAGTACACGTCCTGGTAATCCGTCTGGCCCAGCGGCTTTGTGAATGTTGACCTGTTTAAAGGTTTTGTTGATATCGGCTACCGTGAGCGTTATCATACAGTCATCCAGAACAGCTGGTGCTCTCGTGCATGCTTCAGTGTCGCTTGCCTCGAAGCAAGCATAAAAGGCATTTAGCTCGTCTGGTAGGCTCGTGTCACTGGGCAGCTCGCGACTGGGTTTCCCTTTGTAGTCTGTAATAGTTTTCAAACTCTGCCACATCCGACGAGCGTCAGAGCCGGTGTAGTAGGATTCAATCTTAATCTTATATCGACGCTTTTCTTGTTTGATGGTTTGTCTGATGGCATAGCGGGATTTCATATAAGCGTCCGGATTAGTCTCCCGCTCCTTGAAAGCGGCAGCTATAGCCTTTAGCTCAATGCGGATGTTGCCTGTAATCCATGGCTTCTGGTTGGGATATGTACGTCCAGTCACTGTGGGGACGACGTCATCGATGCACTTATTGATGAAGCCGATGACTGAGGTGGTGTATTCCTCAATGCCATTGGATGAATCCCGGAACATATTCCAGTTTGTGCTAGCAAAACAGGCCTGTAGTGTAGCATCCGCGTCATCTGACCACTCTCGTATTGAGCGAGTCACTGCTACTTCCTGTTTTAGTTTTTGCTTGTAAGCAGGAATCAGGAGGATAGAATTATGGTCAGATTTGCCAAATGGAGGGTGGGGGAGAGCTTTGTATGCATCTCTGGGTGTGGAGTAAAGATGGTCTAGGATTTTTTTCCCCTGGTTGTGACATGCTGGTAAAAATTTGGTAAAACTGATTTAAGTTTGCCTGCATTAAAGTCCCTGGCCACTAGGAGCGCCGCTTCTGGGTGAGCATTTTCTTCTTTGCTTATGGCCTTATAGAGTGGTTGAGAGCGGTCTTAGAGCCAGCTTCGCTTTGTGGTGGTAAATAGACGGCTACGAATAATACAGATGACACTCTCTTGGTAGATAGTGTGGTCGACAGCTTATCATAAGGTACTCTACCTCAGGCAAGCAATAATTCGAGACTCCTTTAATATTAGATATCGCGCACCAGCTGTTATTGATGGGCTATGAAAAGCCAACTGACATTTACTCCTGAGGTGCTGACCTGTTGCACCTTCGACAACTACTGTGATTATTATTATTTCACCATGCTGGTCATTTATGAACATTTGAACATCTTGGCCATGTTCTGTTATAATCTCCACCCGGCACAGCCAGAGGAGGACTGGCCACCCCTCATAGCATGGTTCCTCTCTAGGTTTCTTACTTGGTTTTGTCCTTTCTAGGGAGTTTTTCCTAGCCACTGTGCTTCTACACCTGCATTGCTTGCTGTTTGGGGGTTTAGGCTGGGTTTCTGTCAGGCACTTTGAGATATCAGATGATCTAAGAAGGGCTATATAAATCAATTTGATTTGATTGATTGACAAAAAGACTAGAGTTTTGAAGGAAACTTCCAAATACTTTCCCTAAACTGAACAGTCCATTACAAATAATTGAGTTATATTTAGACACATTGAAAAGATGACAAACCAGCTGAAACCCCCACTGGCAACAAGCAACAGTAACGTTAGTAGCTAGTAGCTACCATAGCATGCCCTGATCCTAGTGACAACAGCCATATCACTCATGGCAACAAATAACGTTAGCTAACGTTAGTATTACTTGTTACCAGATAACTTGGTTAGCTCAGCTGAATATGTTAGCTCGGCTGAATAGGTTAGCTAGCTAAATAGGCTGGCAGGATATTTTACAATACCGTTGAACCCAATTACATCCTCCAGCTCAAGCCGTGGAATCTCTTGTGCATCTCCAGCCATGATTCAACAATATTGCACCTAAGTCTTCAAGCCTGTAAAATCTTCTCGAGCTTCAGCTATCTTTCTCTCATTTGCCATACAGACAAACGTTGCCTAGCCTACCATTAGTTTGGGTCAGTTTCTATGGTGATGTAGTAGTTGTCTCATGCAGCCGGAGGAAAACATTTGGGTGCGTCTTTGGAGTGTGATTGGTCCATATAGATCGGTTTTGTCTAGAAGAGTTTCAGGTTTTGTCAAAATTGACTTTTCGTATCAGGTTTAAGAAAACTTACACAGCAGGTTATGATAATTAACGTAGCAGTTTAGGAAAAGTGTTAGGGTAAGGGTTAGCTATAATGCACAGAAGCTGTATTCCATCTAGACATGGCTAGAGATCCTATAAAATTAGAAAGGCTAGAGATCCTATAAAATTAGAAAGACTCAAAGATCCAGAATGGAGTGAAAATGGAAGCTATTGTGGTCAGGGAGAAATCCAAAACAATCTGGAATGAATATGCAGTAAAGGCATAGGTGATGCATTTCCTGCTTTTACTTATGCAGGGAAATAAAAGTAAGGCAAATGATATGCCAGAAATTATGTAAAATACGTGTTGTCAACCTAAAATATTGTCATATAATTATAAATACAGTTTAAACGGACAGGTTGTATACACATTTTCTGTATAAATAGCCTATAACATAAACAGACCATAATACATGTCTAAATTTGTATTTTCTTCTAAATTGTTATTATATGATACAATATCAGTACTTGTTGCAATTACAATTTGTCTAAGTCCTATCATCAACTGATTGTTTGAATGGATTGTTGGCATATTGGCAGTTGTTTAGAAAAACGTATGGGATCACTCCTCTAAAAACTGTCTGGTTAGCTAGCTAACAACGTACAGTGCAGATAATCTATAAATTCATTGTTTTACACTCTTATCAGAGCATTGGCAAAACCATGGTTGACCAACTCCCTTACCAAAATGTCTGACACTTTATATTACCATCATAAGAAGGTTCATGTCCATTCTAGTATTCTAATTCCTAATTCTATGGATTGGTCACTGCCAGGGAGATAGCCAGGGAGCTAGCCAGGGAGCTAGGTTGAAGACAGAGACAGTTTTAGAAATGTTTACAAATTAATAACAGATGAAAAGCTGAAATGTCTTGAGTTAATAAAGTATTCAACACTTTTCTTATGGCAAGCCTAAATAAGTTCAGGAGTAAAAATGTGCTTAAACGTCAAAATAAGTTGCATGGATTCACTCTGTCTGTAATGCCCCATTTCTGTACCCCACACATACAATTATCTGTAAGGTCCCTCAGTCGAGCAGTGCATTTAGAGTACAGATTCAACCACAAAGACCAGGGAGGTCTTCCCATCGTTCACAACGAAGGGCACCTGTTGGTAGTTGGGTAAAAACAACAATAGACATGGAATATCCCTTTGAGCATGGTGTAGTTATTAATGTAACACTTTGGATGGAGTATCAATACACCAAGTCAATGGTGATTTGAAAACAGTTACAGAGTTTCATGGCTGTGATAGGAGATAACTGAGGATGGATCAACAACACAAACATACATCTACAATACTAACATAAATGACAGAGTAAATGGAAGCTTGTACAGAATTTTAAAAAATATTCAAAAACATGCATCCTGTTTGCAACGAGGCACTAAATAATACTGCAAAACATGTGGCAAAGAAATTAACTTTTTGTCCTGAATATTATGTTTGTGGCAAATCCAACACAACACATCACTGACTACCACTCTTCATATTTTCAAACATGATGGTGCTGCATCATGTTATTGGTATGCTTGTCATCGGCATGAACTAGGGAGTTTTTGGGGGGGATAAAAAGAAACAGAATAGAGCTAAGCACAGGCAAAATCCTAGAGAAAAACCTGGTTCAGTCTGCTTTCCAACAGACACTGGGAGACAAATTCACCTTTCAGCAGGACAAAAACCTAAAACACAAGGCCAAATATACACTGGAGATGTCATTGAAGGTTTCTGAGTGGCCTAGTTACAGTTCAGACTTAAACCGTCTTGAAAATCCATGACAAGACTTGAAAATGGCCATATAGCAATGATCAACAACCAACTTGACAGAGCTTGACACATTTTTAAAGAATAACGGGCAAATATTGTACAATCCAGGTGTCCAAAACTCTTAGAGACTTACACAGAAAGACTCACAGCTGTAATAGCTGCCAAAGGTGATTGTAACATGTATTGACTCAGGGGGTTGAATACTTATCTAATCAAGATATATTGCTGTGTTATTTTCTAATAATAATGATAGCTTTTCTTTTTTTCACTTTGAAATTACAGAGTATTTTGTGTAGATATACGTATATCCTCCCTTTGCAATCCTATTAATATATGTACAAATATAAACATTCATCAAGAAGTATATGAATAATCAACAAACAAATATAGCATACAATTCAAATACAGTGCATTCTGAAAGTATTCAGACCCCTTTACTTTTTCCAGATTTGTTACGTTACAGCCTTATTCTAAAATTGATTCAATTATTTTTTCCCTCATCAATCTACACACAAAAAAGGTTTGTAGGATTTTTTTTTGCAAATGCATTAAAAATAAACAGCAGAAAAAACTAATTTACACAAGCATTCAGACCCTTTGCTATGAGACTCAAAATTTAACTCAGGTGCATCCTGTTTCCAATGATCATCCTTGAGATGTTTCTACAACTTGATTGGAGTCCGCCTGTGGTAAATTCAATTGATTGAACATGATTTGGAAAGGCACACACCTGTCTATATAAAGTCTCACAGTTGACAGTGCATGTCAGAGCAAAAACCAAGCCATGAGGTCAAAGGAATTGTCAGCAAAGCTCCGAAACAGGATTGTGTCGAGGCACAGATCTGGAGGGTACCAAATTTCTGCAGCATTGAAGGTCCCCAAGACACAGTGGCCTCCATCATTCTTAAATGGAAGAAGTTTGAAACCCACAACACTCTTCCTAGAGCTGGCCGTCCGGCCAAACTGAGCAATCGGGGAGAAGGGCCTTGGTCAGGGAGGTGACCAAGAACCCGATGGTCACTCTGACAGAGCTCCAGAGTTCCTCTGTGGAGATGGGAGAACCTTCCAGAAGGACAACCATCTCTGCAGCACTCCACCAATCAGGCCATTATGGTAGAGTGGCCAGCTGAAGCCAGTAAAAGACACATGACAGCCCGCTTGGAGTTTGCCAAAAGCCACCGAAAGGACTCTCAGACCATGAGAAACAAGATTCTCTGGCCTGATGAAAGATTGAACTCTTTGGCCTAAATGCCAAGCGTCACCATCCCTACGGTGAAGCATGGTGATGGCAGTATCGTGCTGTGGGGATTTTTTTAAGCGTCAGAGACTGGGAGACTAGTCAAAGAGATCCTTGATGAAAACCTGCTCCAGAACGCTCAGGAACTCAGACTGGGGTGAAGGTTCACTTTCCAACAGGACAACAACCCTAAGCACACAGCCAAGACAACGCAGGAGTGGCTTCGGGACAAGTCTCTGAATGTCCTTGAGTGGCCCAGCCAGAGCCTGGACTTGAACCCGATCGAACATCACTGGAGAGACCTAAAAACAGCTGTGCATCAACACTCCCCATCCATCCTGACAGAGCTGGAGAGGATCTGCAGAGAAGAATGGGAGAAACTCCCCAAATACAGGTGTGCCAAGCTTGTAGCGTCATACCCAAGAAAACTCAAGGCTGTAATCGCTGCCAAAGGTGCTTTAACAAAGTACTGAGTAAAGGGTGTGAATACTTTTGAAATGTGATATTTCAGTTTTTTATTTTGAATAAATTTGCAAAAATATATAAAAACCTGTTTTTGCTTTGTCATTATGCGTGTAGATTGATGAGGGGGGGGGAATTATTTGATTGATTTTAGAATAAGGCTGTAACGTAACAAAATATGGAAAAAGTCAAGCAGTGTGAATACTTTCCGAATGCACTGTAAAAACCCTGTTAATTTAGCCTATGGGTCATTGTCATCAACACACATAACTAAGGAAAATACAGTCTAATCAAATGGACAACGGAATTAGGAGAAACCAGTTCATATAAGAGGGGGAACCATATGTCAGCATCCTCTTTCAATGACAGTAAGAGAAGTAGTGTGAGAACGAGATGGAGTTCTGAATTCCCCACACTTCCAGGGACTGGATCTTGAAGTGTCTCTTGCAGAGAGGGGCGCTCTCGAAGGTGTCACATCGCTCTGTGTAGCCCCCCTCCAGATCAGCCTGGAGGCAGAGAGCGTGACCCCCATCGCCACCTGGCGAGACAAACACATCACGCTCACTGTAAAAGATGTCAGCATTGAATTTACAGTAATAACAGCAGCCCACTTCTAGCTGCTGCACTTCTCAGTAATGTTGACATCAACACAAAGAATACAAAGGGTGGATACAAAGAATATGCCATGTGAGAAACCCTAAGCTGTTTCCCCTACCACCATCGTCAAAGTCGCTGCAAAAACTCTGGCAAGAATGTTCCTTAGGCCATCAGGCTTATTCAGGTTTCAGAAGGTTGTTGATCACTCTTTGTGACACTCTACCAACGACTCTGAACAGCAAACACTTTAGCATACATATGAGCAGCTTACCAATGACTAGCCTCTCGTGGTCTCCGGCGATGAACATGAAGGCCCCTTGTTCCTTGGCCCTCTTGGGTGAGGGGGAGAGAGGTCCGGGGGAGGAGGTGGTGATGGGAACGGTCATGTAGCTGGGGTCCTGGAGGGTCCCGGCTGGACAGGTCAGGGTGGTGTGGTTGGTCGTAGAGGTGGTGGAGACTGGGGTAGAGGAGGAGTCCTCTTTACCAGAGGAAGTGTATACACAGACCCTAGCAGCTCGAAGGTCTGGAGAAGGTTGTCTCTTGGCCGTAATGTGAACCACAGCCCGTTGGTAACGCTCCATGCCTGGACGAAGCTGAAAGAACAACGAATTAAGAACAATGAACAATTAAGTTCCTGAATTGACTGATTGACATGGGAAAGGAATGGAGCCTGTGTTCTTCTACGGCATGATCCGTAAAGATTTCAACCAGCATTTTTTACGCTAACACAATTGTTCAGAATCAAAGGAAAAACATTTGCAAAATCAGCTATTTCAGATCTGTAGATTGTCATTTCTCTCACCGTGAAAACAAAGCTCTCCCCAGTCCCAAAATACGCAGGTTCTTCTGAATCATACTTTTTCCGCTGAATCAAATCTGTCGACAGGAAGGCACCACAGACCTGTGGAGTGACACAGGGGTAAGAAGTCTGCATAGAATCTAGTTGAGTGTCAAAAAATAGACAAAAAAAAGGTTGTCTGCTACTGTAAACTCACCTCTTCATCCACAGTTTTCAGAAGCAAGATGGCTGGCTCATGCCCCTCAACACAGGAATAAAATCTTTAAATTAGAAAAAAAATGTAATTACTACTTTAAGCACTCACAGTGAACAATGGCAATGCAACTTGTAATGTTTTTAGACAACGGTTATTCAACAATCCCAGCCCCTTAGAATGTCTTTATGGGGTGAAAGTTCAAGGTTCACCGGATGGGTCACGTCCTGGTCAGGGTCAGACTTTTAATTGGGGTCATCACATCCTGTCATGACCACCCTGTGTATGGCTAGAACCAATTCAAAAGCATGTCTGCTGAGGCAGGTACGTGTGAGCGCAGTGACAAAGGGAAAGTCAGAGAATCCCAATCAAACTCTTTGAAGGACATCAGAGTCAACATGCATAGAGATTCCTCATAGCGTAGAAAAATAACTATTGGCGTCTCAACGTTTTGACTAGCTCTAGGATGAGACAACAGCCAGTAATTGTGACATAGGTATTCAGAGCATTTCTAAACGGATTTGCAAGTGCTGATTAATATTATCGACAACATTTTCTCCTGACAGACCAACAGAACACTTCTAAAGACATGAATAACTGTTGTTAACCGATGCCACGTTAACTGTTCCAGACAACAAACTGGAGGACACTTGGTCATGCACCTTAAGGCAATAATGTTGTTGATACTAACAACACAGCATTTCACTATTATGTAACTGAACCATAAGGTGAGTTTATACAGCTCTGGGCTGTTGAATTTACTGTAGACAGTTCTGGGCTGCTGAATGTACATGTCTTCACTACTTGATCCACTACTAAGGTAAAATAGTGAATAAAAATCACTTACGAGGCCAGGCTTCGGCCATGTTCATTTGTGCTGAACAGCCTTTTGGGATTGAAGAGGGCAAAGCGTTCAGGGATCCAGGCCCAGACAATCCTCATCTCTGTCCCCGTGACAACGCTGGAGCTGAAGCTGTCAAAATCCACTACCTGGCATGACTGCCTTTATGGAGGAACAGAAACAGTTAGAGAATGTAAATATTTATTTTGAAGCGTATCTTCAGATTACAGATGAACATAAAGGAACTCAGAAAGTAAAGAGCTGTAAACTGTTTATAGATCAAAAGGATACAGTATCTAGGAATAGTTTAGTAGAACGACTGTAGGATCTCTATAACAAACTGAGCTGGAGGTAATCTGTCATAATCATCCGATGAGAAATAGGGCTGACTTGGGGATGGCTTGCTATCTTTTGTTTTCCGTTAACAGAGAGTGGACCAATTAGATGTTCAACAAGAGTAGAAACATGTTCTCGAAGAACTCCCTTGACCAACAGCCTCACCGCTTCTGGTGGATACTGATGCCCTTCTGCCTGAGCGAGTCCTTGTTAGCGTTGAACAGTAGGTTGAGCTCCCTCCGCGTGGCCAGTTGGATGCTGAAGGCCCTCTCCAGCAGCTTCTCCGCCGTACAGTGACGCGCCACGTTCTCCACAAAGCTCTTCATGTCTCGCCTGAAGTCCTCCACATCGGCGACACGAGACGAAACCGAGACCTTGTACAAGCTGAGAAGAGCCAGAGCCACCCTGTAGAGAACCTTGTAACCCTCCAGAAGATAGACATCCAGGACCCTGATAGCGTATGTGAAGGGGAGGTCGGCAAAGATCCACATGATCCAATCAGAGTAGAACTCAAAGAGGTTCTGGTGGGAGCTGGCGATGAGCTTGCGGATGCCGCGGCAGTACTTGTTGGCCAAGTCGCCGAAGGTCATGCAGGAGGCCCGGTAGGTGAGGAATGTCTGGTCGATGTAACGCTTGTTGGGGTCATTGTAGGCGATAAGGCGGCAGATGCTGTGGAAGCACTCAGCTTCGTCTTCGCTGAAATGCAGGAGGAGAGCCACCAAGGCTGGGAGGATTGGGCAGAAGTTGATGTCCGGGAAGTGCTTGCCGATGCAGAGGAGGACCTTTTTGACAGAATTGAGACCAGCTTCGTTGAGGCAGTACCTGGGGGTGGGAAGAATAACAAAGATACTTGCTATGTTATCATGTAATGAACAGAACATAATGTACATGCAATATTGGAAAAAGCATGATCAACTTCAGATTCTCCTATCAAAGTTTAATGACTAAAATAATTTGATCATGATTTGATCATCTGAACCATTCTTCTCTGATAGCTTCATAGCCAGTACCTAGGGATCACGCCATCATCCATGTACTCAGGGAACGGGTGTGTGCTCATCTTCTGCTCCCCGAAGAGCTTCTTGGCCACATCCTGGTAACGATCTCGATCCGGTTGGATGGACCTGCAGTTGATACCATGAATTATATGATAATAGGCCTTGGCCCTTAGTGTATGGGGCATGGCCCAGAACCCTGATCGACCCATGGTCTTCAGCTCCTGGTGGTCCGACTTCAGAATCCTCTGGTAGCGCTCTGAAGATTCAGGGTCGATCTTCTCCCAGTCCACAAACTGGCCATACTTCATACCAGAACAGGAGCTGATCTCCCAGTTCTCTGATTCAGAGATGGTCATCATGGGGACACCCTTCAGACTGCCTCTTCTGCCTGTTGGAGAGAGGAAGGAAGAAAACTAGCAACTAACATCATAATTAATAAATGTATTATTTAATAAGTGAATTGTTATAGATCTGTGTCCATCCACAGCAACATTCTTGTTTTGGATTAAGTACACTGTGTTTGTGCATATTCTGCATTTCTCCCCTCTGTTCTTCATATAACACTAGGAATATGGCAAAATAGAAAAAGAAACATAAATTGTCAAATAA
Organism: Salvelinus sp. IW2-2015; assembly: GCF_002910315.2. NCBI lineage: Eukaryota > Metazoa > Chordata > Actinopteri > Salmoniformes > Salmonidae > Salvelinus > Salvelinus sp. IW2-2015. Next base: position 5,151 of record NW_019942758.1, on the reverse strand, counting down.
ACATAAATCGGACACTTTTAAACATACTGTAATTTGCATACCATTGAGATCTCTGCATGGCAAGTGTTTGTTGGTGTTGGACTTGGATTTCTTGTTGAGCCGAGCCATGATCCCCTGATTCCCATCCGCACTATTCTCCGTCTTCCTGTCCCCACTCTTCTCCAGGGAGTTGGATCTCGGCCTCATGGCGTTGGACCTGGTAAAGTTCCCTTCTCTGTGGAGCTCAGACGTCTCGTAACTATAGAAAGACCTGGAGCGTGGCCTGACAAAGTTCTCATCTGTCGCCGTCTCTACGCCATACTTTTTGGCGTCCTCTGGGCTGTAGTAGGAATGGGACCTGGGTCTTCTGTGTCTGGCTGCTGAGCTCAAGTCCTGGTCCTGGTCCTGGTCAGCGGTTGTTTCCATAGGAGACGGGTCTAAACTTATAGTCCCACAAGTGGAGAACTTGGGCGTTCTTGAAACATGGATCATGCTGTCTGGTACAGTATTCTCCTCTGCAAATGTCAAGTTCTCCTCTATATCAATGACAAGACAGTCTCCAGTGGCGGTATACTTCCCTTGTCATGTTTTTCATCTGAGTGCCTTGTGGATGTAGGTTTCATACACAGTTGTCAGTTGGTCAGGTGACCAGCACAGAAAGTGATATGGGTTTGTTTACAGTGTTTTTGTGTATTCTGAGTGGAAAATTCCTCTGACTTAAGTTCCATTACTGTGGCGACAAGGAATGCCTCCTTTCTTCGACTGCCAACACCAGCGGACAGCAACGAATGAACTAGAGCAATAAAATCAAAACATCACTGAAGTGGCAGATTATTGTTTCATTTGATAATAGGCTACTGTGTAAAGGACAGTCTCCATTGCCATAAATGGGCAGTGAATGGCTATGCTATTATTTTCATACACACTTAGACGTATCAAAATATGTGTGAAAATCATGACGATACAGACTTGAGTGTTCTCACAAAGCATGTGTCCTACTTTTAACCAGTTTATCTTCCTGGGTTTATCTGGTATTGTATCTGGTATCTGGGTTTGCCTGGGTTTATCTTTTCTTGTTAGTTTACATGTTTATGGCAGCATTTAGCAAAAAACATTAAAGATTATTTTACTTTCTAAGTCTTTTCAGAGGGGTTGGGTTAAATGCGGAAGACCCATCTCAGTTGAATGCATTTTCCTTTCCCTTCCCTTTTCCTGGAGGAACATAGCTCTATGAAACTGTTTTATAGGAAAACATGGGCGTGCCAAATGAGCGCCTCTATTCCTAGAATTAGCAAAGGCCATCATTTCACACAACAGATATTGTTTTGATCAAAACACACATTGTTTTGCTTTGAAACAAAGAAACCTATGTAAATAGATCAATTTAAATGGGGGCTTACATGTTGTTGAGGAAAAACAAACTCAGTGCCTATCTTGATGATTGAAGGAGCTGTAGCCTACAGTATGTTTATACTAGTAGTGGTCATAATCCTAACATAATGTTACAATAGGGACTTCCATATCACTAGACAAACAGGGGGCAACGTTAGATAATGTTGACATTTTCCAGATGTCAACATTACAACAAAACATGAGCAGTGGTTATGTCGACCTTTATTGACCTTTATTCCACCAAAACAAAAATAATTACATTGCTGGCTGTCACCAAGGCCACACAGCCACAGCTCTATAAATAAATAGAAACAAGTGAAGTCATAATATTTATTATAAATTATTTGGATATTGTCTTTTTTATTTTTTTATTTTAATAATGGATGAATGAGCCTGAGAGGGTAGATACACATCAACACAGTGACAGAGACTGGATGGAAGATTTGTAAAATGTGAATTAACATTTGGTTTGCATGCTACAGTGAGTCTGGTGTGGAACTTGGGGACACCAGCAGCTCTGTCAGAGAGGAACATTACAATTTATTTGAGTTGGATTCATTTGATCAGCTTCTCGTCAAAGAAACATCGAGGTTACAGTAAACGAATCACGGCTGAAAGTTTGTTACTCACAGGACACCATCCTGACGTCACACCCAAACAGGAAGTGCTCCCTGCTTATCAGACAATTGATGGAGTAAATATCGACAAATTCATTAATTATAAGTGGTTAACATGTCTCAAGATCCCTGGTAAGCTGCTTTTAAGGTGGACATTATGAGTATATTTAAGATGGCATTTGGATAAAATATAGAAATACGTCTTCAAACCTATATATTTGTGTTATTAGCTAGATAGTTAACGTTAGCTACAGTAACAGTAACTCGTGTCCCTTTAACCAGCTACTGTTAAAAATAAATAGCTAGCTACGACTTGACTCGATAAGTCAGTCTGTATGTTATATTATTATTCCCATTGATAGTTCACACGAAGTTGATTACAATGCACTTTCGCTGATAACAATATACTGTATGCAGGGTTATGACTTAAGTAGCTAGCTAGCTAGCTAATGTATCTAACGTTACTAGTAGCTATGATGAGGAACAAATTGTCGTCACATGATGACATCTCAAGCGTGAGCTCAAGCAGAAAGATCTTGTGATTTAGATTGAGTACCACCAAGAACTCAAATGACACAGCTCCAGTGCTGAATGACAGTTAGTCTAAACTCGAGACAAAGCTGGCCACATTCAATCAGCCCAAATGAATTTGTCTACAATTGTTTTGTTTGTTGTTATTATTATACCTTGAAGATTTGCAGCATCTTCTTTTGAACTGGCTTTATTATAGTGGTTCATACACTAAGTATTTTAACTACATATACAACTATAGCACTACTCACGATAATTGTATACCGACCTGGTTTTTGTAGGTTACAGAATTATGAAGCCACTTGCCGCCTTGTCCAAGAAATTGCAGAGAACATTCATGAAAGAAACAGACAACAGAGGACAAGAGGGAATCCTGCAAAGGTAAGTGTTGATACTATGATGACAACCTGCTAAACTACACATTTGTTTCCTCAAAAGTATATAGCAGTGCCTTCAGAAAGTATTCATACCCCTTGACTTATTCCACATGTTGTTGTGTTGCAGCCTGAATTCAAAATATATTGAATAGATTTTTTCCCCTCAACCATCTACTGTACTGTACACACAATACCTCATAATGACAGTGAAAACATGTTTTTAGAAATGTTGGCACTTTTTTTTGAATGAAATACAGAAATATATAATTTACGTATGTTTTCAAACCCCTGATTCAATACTTTGTAGAAGCACCTTTTGCAGTGTTTTTGGAAAAGTCTCTAAGAGCTTTGCACACCTGGATTTTACAATATTTGCCCATTATTCTTTTAAAAATTCTTCAAGCTCTGTCAAGTTGATTATTGCTAGACAGACATTTTTAAGTCTTGCCATAGTTTTTCAAGACGATTTATCTCAAAACTGTAACTAGGACAACCAGGAACATTCAATGTTGTCTTGGTAAGCAGCTCATGTATATTTGGCCTTGTGTTTTAGGTTATTGTCCTGCTGAAAGGTGAATTAATCTCCCAGTGTCTGGTGGAAAGCAGACTGACTCAGGTTTTTCTCTAGGATTTTGACTGTGATTATAGCTGTATTCCGTTTATTTTTATCCTTTAGTCCCTGCCGATGACAAGCATACCCGTAACATGATGCAGCCACCACCATTCTAGAAAATATGAAGAGTGGTACTCAGTGATGTGTTGTGTTCGATTTTCCCCAAACATAATGCTTTCTATTCAGGACAAAAAGTTCATTTCTTTGCCACATTTTTTTGCAGTAAGTGCCTTGTTGCAAACAGGATGCCTGTTTTGGAATATTTTTATTCTTTGCAGCCTTCCTTTTTTTCACTCTGTAATTTATGTCAGTATTGTGGAGTAACTACAATGTTGATGCATCCTCAGTTTTCTCATATCACAACCATATTAAACTGTAACTGTTTTAAAATCATTATTGGCCTCATGGTGAAATCCCTGAATGGTTTCCTTCCTCTCCGGCAACTGAGTTAGGAAGGACACCAGTATCTTTGTAGTGACTTGTATATTGATACACCATCGAAAGCCTAATTAACCACTTCAACACACTCAAAGGGATATTCAGCATCTGCTTTTTAAAATTGTACACATCTACCAATTGGTGACCTTCTTTGCGAGGCATTGAAAAACATCCCTGGTCTATGTGGTTGAATCTGTGCTTCAAATTCACTACTCGATTGAGGGACCTTACAGATAATTGTATGTGTGGGGTACAGAGATGGCGTAGTTATTAAGAAATCATGTTAACCACTTTTATTGAACACTGAAAGAGTACATGCAACTTATTCTGCGATTTGTTAAGCACATTTTTACTCCTGAACATATTTAGGCTTGCTATAACAAAGGGGTTGAATACTTGTTGACTCAAGACATTTCAGCTTTTCATTTTGTATTAATTGCTAACATTTTCTGCAAACAAAATTCCACTTTGACATTATGGGGTATTGTGTGTAGATCAGTGACTCAAAATCTCAATTTAATCCATTTTAAATTCAGGCTGTAACACAACAAAATGTCGAAAAAGTAAAGGAGTGTGAATACTTTCTGAAGGCACTGTAGCTACTGTATTTTATGTTTAGGAATTGATTGTAGAAGTGTTTATTTGTCTGTCCAGATGAACATGACACTGCGAGCGTCGCTACAGAAGCTGAAACAGAACATCAACCAGCTCAGAGAGAGTTTGCTCCGAGTCTCGTCCTCCCGGCGCATGTATCCTTCCTTTCACCACATGATCACTGGTCCTCCTGGTCATGTGACTGATGACACGCAGCACAGTGCCCCAAAACGGTTTGGTTTCACATTCATGGCACTGCAGTGTAGTTGTATGTGAAGGTCCTGTAGAGGGCAGTGTTTTGTAAGAAATTGCATCAATCCTTCACTCTCTGCAATGAAAATCTGTGATTTGCATTGTCTGTTACTTTATAAATGAATGTTAGTAAAATAATAGTCCATTTCCTTGTTAATCATGTTGTGGGGTCTAAATTCTGTATTTTTTTTTACCATAATCTCGACCTTAACACAACCGCCCCTCCAGAATGCAGTCAGAAGCCGATCGGAGACAGAACCTTGTTGACGACCTGGTCACCAGGGACAAGCAGCTAAATGCCACGTTCAAGGGTGACGTTACACAGCCAGAGCCCTCGAGGTATTTCTCCCTCTTACAG
>NW_019942757.1:289738-324035 GCF_002910315.2 Salvelinus sp. IW2-2015 | reverse complement strand
ACTCCTTGTGAACCCATAAGTCTGTACCCTGATGTTGGTCAGCTGCTGGATGAGAAGTTCCAGATGGCCTACAACCTGACCTACAACACCATGGCCATGCACAAAGACGTGGACACCTCCATGCTCCGCAGGGCTATCTGGAACTACATCCACTGCATGTTCGCATCAGTACGCCACCCACTGGCACAAATACAAATTGATTTATTCCAAGATGACATATGCTAGATTCAATGAAAATATTATGTTTATACATTGACAAAGTGCATTCATTTTGGGCAGTAATGTACTTCAGTAAAGAAATAACTGTATTCATCAGTAGCTGTAACAATCTCCCTCTGTGTGTGTGTGTGTCTCAGGTATGATGACTATGACTATGGGAGATTAACCAGCTGTTAGACCGCAGCTTTAAGGTCTACATTAAGACCATGGTGTGCAGCGGAGAAAACCACCAAACGAATGTATGAGAGCTTCTGAGGCAGTTCAGCACTCCGAGAAGGGAAGGAACAACTTATTTACTTATTTGTCCTGGGTTTCTATGGTAGCATTTAAAGTTTCTAGGTTTCTCATAGCTCTGAGCTGAGTGACTGAGCCGTGTTGTAACGCTTCCTTTCCTTTCCCAGGTCCATGTAAATCTGCTTCTTATGGAAGCGCGCATGCAGCAGAACTGCTCTACGCTCTGAAGAGCGATCACCTGCTACAAGTGCTTTTGGCGTTTATCGTTGTATTTTACTGTCGTTGTTGCTCTCGTTGGACACCTTTTTATAATAAAAAAAACCAATGGGGGGGGGAAACAGAAAATGGGAAGGGACAGAAAGGAGCCCCGCTCGTCATGACGAAGCTCGTCCTTGTGATGGATGGAATGTAGAAAGATGAATGGAACAAAAGAGAGAGAATGGGGGTTAGGGAGCAAAAGAAATGACTGCAAAAAATAATAATCTGAACCCATTTGTGGAAAGATGAGCTTTGTTGGTCCTTTTTGCTCGCATTGCCAAAACTCACCATGAGGGGGCAGCCTAGAGAAGACTCCCTCTGTCAGGAGTGTGTGGCCAACCTGCCAGTATTCCAATACATCTCAGTGGATGATGTCACTGAAATCTCCTTATAGTGTGAAAAACCCACAGCAATTCTCCAGAAAGAAGAGCAGTACACCAGTCTACACTCAATGTAATCATAGTTTTTTTGGGGGGGGGTTGTATTAAGAGAAGTTATCATGGGGTTGATGATATTGCTGTAACTGAAGGTTATGAAATCATTATTTGGGCTGTGTGATAGTTTGCCTGATTTTTATATCAGACGGCAGTGTTCAGAGGTGCTGCCTGATACTGCTGCTTCTGTAAGCATGGGGTCATATTGACCCCACACCCTAACCATCCTAAACTGTTTGTGTAAGCTAACCCAAGGAGTGTGTGTGAGAAAGGTGTTGGGGAAAAACTAAAAAAAGAACACTGTCTGAGACCTATTCAGTTTGATTGTAAATATGAGAGGCTCTCTGTGACAAGTATTGTGTGTGACTCCGTGTGTTTTATAAAAAATGTTGGGATTTCAAGTGTAAAAAAAAAAAAGGCCAGGCACTCTGGTGACTGTTATATCGAACTTTTGTTTCTGTTAGAAACTTTGTCCTGTAAGGAAAAAAGACAAGCTAAAAATAAAGTAAAAAATAAAAACTGGTCTTCTAGGGGATTAGCTTCCGGTTGTCATAAAGATGACCTGTCTGTCTTCCACATTCACCCTTTGACCCTGGCCTGGTCATCATAACACCTTCAAAGCTTTGGATTTTGAGTTTTACCAGTACATGCCTCTTCTGTTTTCTCTATCACATTAAGAAGTGCTCTTTGGCAAGCAAGCAGAATGACTCTTTATTTCTCTGGGTCGCTTGGCTTCCCTTCGTAGGGAGCCTGGTTGGTCCTCACTGGACCGACGCTATGCTTGTTTCCTCTGTGGAAGCCTAACCAGTGCAAAAGCAGCCCTTTTATTTTTTTTAAGACGATGGCAGACCCTCCACTGTTTTTATTTCTGTTGACTGAAAACAAGTGAAGTACTGCATTCTTCTGAGGGTGGGTTGAGACAGTTGATTGTTTGATAAGATGATTATGGCATGGTACATTATTTGGAGGTGGTTGTGGTAGGAAGTCGAGGTTTCATACTTCTGACTGTCAGACACTTTTTATTAAAGAAATTAAATATAAACGTATTGTATCATTTTCTAGTTTTCTCCCTAAAACTGTTTTTGCTGCATCAATGTTCACTCATTACATAACATAGGTACATTTTGAATCATTCATGCAACAAACCCACCAAATTGTAGTCACAGCACATGTATTATCTGCAAGCTGAACAATGGATATCTACTCTCCCAATGATATAGGAAAACATTTGGCTATTACAGATACATTTTGCACATGTTAATGCAATAATGGCTCCCACACAATGAAATGTTTCGTACAACAGCGTTAAGACTTGGGTGTATTTGGGTGTATACGAGTCCAAATCCCAGCAGTGTTTCAGTTTCCTGTGTTGAGTCGGTCCTCCCATTCACACTACACTGAACTCAGTGGTTTGCTTGTGTTGTTACGACCCAAACAGAACCACAAATGGTCCTTCCTTGTCCATGTGTGGTCGAGTCACAGTTGGATGTTCCTCCCACAACTGTTGTGCTAAAACATTTTAACTTGTCTGTAATGTGCATTGAGATAAGAGACAGAGGGTGACTTGGTCCATTCAATCACCAGCAGTGTGTCTCTACTGAACTGCCTCTATTTTTGACTGACTCATTTCCCTATGACAATCTGAAAAAGGATGAGACTAAACAAATGATGCTCTTAACATAATGATCAGCCAGCTACCTGTTTCATATCAACCCAGACAGACAGGCATCTATCATGTGGAGAACAATGTTTGTCATTGAATATGCCTGATGAAACGCTATTGGGTTGTCTTGTGTGATGTCACTGAACGCTTTCATTTTGTATAGTAGGACAAGGAAGTGGGGAACTGAAGGTTTTTTACAGAAGTGCCGTTTTTTTTATTTCTTAATGTGATTTGAAAACGCTGTCACTTTGCAGCAGCACTGCCTGGTCCATATTTGTGTAACAATAAAGGCTTTGAGGAGAATGTTTACAATACTTTTCTGTTTTGTTTGTGTACAGCGGTTCAGATTTAGGGCTCTATTCGATTAGATCCACTTTAGCTGACATATTAATAATTTATTCAATTTATATAGAGCTGTTCATTTCAAAGCGCGGTAACGCAACATWAAAAAAAATCAATTTAAAAAACACATGACTTGATCGACGGTCAAGAGCCTGAAGGATGAGAAAGTTCAGTGCTTGAGTGAGGTGAAATGGGAGACACGAGAGCATAGCGGTTGTTTTGGCGGTGAAACTGCGTTAGAGCTGTCAAATCCACAAGCGTCTCCTGGAATTATACCTGAAGTGGACGTTGCCATTAGCTACACGGAGTCGATTTAAGAGAAATCCCATGCAGCCTTGTTAATATAAAGTTCAAAAACTGGAATGTGAGATGTAATCTACATCTCGATTGGGCTGATAGAAATCCTTATTTAATTTAATCAATTTATGCCTCATTAGTTCTATATAGCATATACTTTCTTGTTCTGAACTTCTAACGCAAGTGGGACGGGTGTGGCTTCGCAACATTGATCAGGAGCAGCTGCTCACAGATTTGACAACTCCAACGCAGTTACACCTCCGACACCGCAAAAACATCAGCTACGTGGGTGTCGGATATCGCCGGTTAACGCTTGATCTGATTAAATCTAGGTCGAACAATGTCTTAACCAGCCATACGGAGAAACATTCACTTTTTATCACCAGAGGCAAACTACAATTCTACTCGTATGTTAACAAGAGTAGCTTATGACAAAATCACAACCATTTACAGTATGCATAAGATACAACCTAAAAACGATCATTTCTGTTATTTAAAGTGTAAACAGTTTGTCATACATGTCAGGTAGAGGCTCAACATTCAGTAGGTCATAGGTATGGGGCTTGAGTTTTTCATGATCATGTGACTTAACCAGGAAAAAAATCTAGACCTATAGCCTATAACTAAATACTTATTTATAGAATTAGTGAGAGGGGTGGTAGCTGAAGAGTGGTAGTAGCATAGAGTAGAGAGTGACTTTAGAGAGGTGTCAGTATAGCAAGGCACAACAAGGAGAAAGGAGAGGACATTGCAAAGAGGTCACACTAGGGAGTGAGACATTGTGCATCTCAAATGGCACCTTATTCCCTATATAGTGCACTACTTTAGACCAGAGTCTATGGCCCCTGGTCAAAAGCAGTGCACTATATAGGTAACAGGGCGCCATTCGTGACAACCAGAGTAAGGAGATAGTCATGTTAGTCAGTCTTAGTCTGGATCCTGTCCCTCAGCCTCTTAGCCACAGGCAGGAACTCCAACTCCCAGCATAATCGGTGGAAGTCCCTCATGTCGTCACCAGAGGTCCACTGCAGAGCGTCCTCCTCGTCTGAGAGATAGAAAGAGCTTAATCAAAATGCTTCAACATTAAAAAAAATGAACAAAATATCTGTTGACAGTAGTATACAGAAACATAGAAACACTAAAGATGGTTATTCAAGACACTTTCGGTAAACCATTACAGTAGCTTACTTACTTAGGTATAGTGTTAGGACCTCTAGCAGTGCCTCTCTCTCCTGGTTGTTCATTGTGGATGGGGGGCCTGTCTCCGTCCCCCCCTCCTCAGTGAGGTTCCACAGGGTCTGACACACCAGGCCAGCCAGCTGCCAGTCCACTGGCCCAAAGTCCCTCAGACAGTCTGCCAGCCTGCACACAGGCATGCACACACGCACATATACACGCCAAGTGACTGGGTGAGACTTAAGTCACATGATCCTTAAGTGCAGCTGGTCCTAAAGGTGGGCTGATGAAACTTCTGCCCCTGCTGCTGTAGTAAGGCTCTTCGGCTAAAGATGACTGAGTCTTGAGCTTAGCACTCTACAACCGATATACAGTACCAGTCAAACGTTTGGACACACCCAATTGTTTCTTTATTTTTACTGTTCTCTACATTGTAGAAAAATAGTGAAGACATCAAAACTATGAAATAACACATATGGAATCATGTAGTAACCAAAAAAAGTGTTAAACAAATCAAAATATATTTTATATATTTGAGATTCTTCAAAGTAGCCACCCTTTGCCTTGACAGCTTTGCACACTCTTGGCATTCTCAACCAGCTTCATGAGGTAGTCACCTGGAATGCATTCCAATTAACTGGTGTGCCTTCTTAAAAGTACATTTGTGGAATTTCTTTCCTTCTTGATGCGTTTGAGCGAATTGTGTTGTGACTAGGTAGGGGTAGTATACAGAAGATAGCCCTATCTGGTAAAAGACCAAGTCCATATTATGGCAAGAACAGCTCAAATAAGCAAAGAGAAATGACAGTCCATTACTTTAAGACATGAAGGTCAGTCAATCAGGAACATTTCAAGAACTTTTAAAGTTTCCTCAAGCGCGGTCACAAAAACCATCAAGCGCTATGATGAAACTGGATCTCATGAGGACCGCCACAGGAAAGGAAGACCCAGAGTTACCTCTACTGCAGAGGATAGGTTAATTAGAGTTACCAGCCTCAGAAATCATCAATTAACTACACCTCAGATTGCAGTCCAAATAAATGCTTCACAGAGTTGAAGTAACAGACACATCTCAACATCAACTGTTCAGAGGAGACTGAGAATCAGGGCTTCATGGTCGAATTGCTGCAAAGAAACCACTACTAATGGACACCAATAAGATAGAGAGACTTGCTTGGGCCAAGAAACACAAGTAATGGACTTTAGATCAGTGGAAATCTGTCCTTTGGTCTGAGTCCAAATTTGAGATTTTTGGTTGGATTTGGATTTTTGGTTCCGAGTCTTTGTGAAATGCAGAGTAGGTGAACGGATGATCTCCACATGTGTGGTTCCCACCGTGAAGCAGGTGGTGTGATGGTGTAGGGATGCTTTGCTGGAGACACTGTCTGATTTATTTAGAATTCAATGCACACTTAACGAGCATGGCTACCACAGCAATCTGCAGTGATACGCCATCCCATCTGGTTTGCGCTTGTTGGGACTATCATTTGTTTTTCAACAGGACCCAAAACACACCTCCAGGCTGTATAAGGGCTATTTGACCAAGAAGGGGAGCGATGGAGTGCTGCATCAGATGACCTGGCCTCCACAATCACCTGACCTCAACCCAATTGAGATGATTTGGGATGAGTTGGACCACATAGTGAAGGAAAAGCAGCCAACGAGTTCTCGGCATATGTGGGAACTCCTTCAAGACTGTTGGAAAAGCATTCCAGGTGACTACCTCATGAAGCTGGTTGAGAGTGCCAAGAATGTGAAAAGCTGTCATCAAGACAAAGGTTGGCTACTTTGAAGAATCTCAAATATAAAATAAATTTTGATTTGTTTAACACTTATTTGGTTACTACATGATTATTTGATGGTTTTGCTGTCTTCACTATTATTCTACAATGTAGAAAATAGAAAAAATTAAGAAAAACGAAAAACCCTTGAACGAGTAGGTGTGTCCACACTCTGGTTGCACATTTTGGGGAATATTCAGAGGTGGAAACTTTCCGTGGGAATATATGGGAATTAACGGAAATACAGTTGAAGTCGGAAGTTTACATAACTTAGTTTGGAGTCATTAAAACTCATTTTTCAACCCACTCACAAATTTCTTGTTAACACTATAGTTTTGGCAAGTCGGTTAGGACATCTACTTTGTGCATGACACAAGTAATTTTTCCAACAATTGTTAACAGACAGATTATTTTCCTGTATCATAATTCCAGTGGGTCAGAAGTTTAGATACACTAAGTTGACAGTGCCTTTACAGCTTGGAAAATTCCAGAAAATTTGTCATGGCTTTAGAAGCTTCTGATAGGCTATTGACATATTTTCAGTCAATTGGAGGTGTACCTGTGGATGTATTTCAAGGCCTTCCTTCAAACTCAGTGCCTCTTTGCTTGATATCATGGGAAAATCAAAAGAAATCAGCCAAGACTTCAGAAAAAAAATTGTAGACCTCCACAAGTCTGGTTCATCCTTGGGAGCAATTTCCGAACACTTGAAGGTACCACGTTCATCTGTACATACAATAGTACGTAAGTATAACACCATGGGACCACACAGCCATCATATGCTCAGGAAGGAGACGCGTTCTGTCTCCTAGAGATGAACGTACTTTGTGCGAAAAGTGCAAATCAATCCCAGAACAACAGCAAGACCTTGTGAAGATGCTGGAGGAAACAGGTACAAAAGTATCTATATCCACAGTAAAACGAGTCCTATATCGACATAATCTGAAAGGCCGCTCAGTAAGGAAGAAGTCACTGCTCCCAAACCGCCATAAAAAAGCCAGACATGGGGACAAAAATCGTACTTTTTGGAGAAATGTCCTCGGTCTGATGAAACAAACATAGATCTGTTTGGCCATAATGACCATCGTTATGTTAGGAGGAAAAGGGGGAGGCTTGCAAGCCGAAGAACACCATCCCAACCGTGAAGCACAGGGGTGGCAGCATCATGTTGTGGGGGTGCTTTGCTGCAGGAGGGACTGGTGCACCTCACAAAATAGATGGTATCATGAGGAAGTACAATTACGTGGATATATTGAAGCAACATCTCAAGACATCAGTCAGGAAGTTAAAGCTTGGTCGCAAATGGGTCTTCCAATGGACAATGACCCCAGCATACTTCATAAGTTGTGGCAGAATGGCTTAAGGACAACAAAGTCCGGGTATTGGAGTGGCCATCACAAAGCCTAACCTGCAAAATCCCATAGAAAATGTGTGGGCAGAACTGAAAAAACATGTGCGAGCAACGAGGCCTACAAACCTGACTCAGTTACACCAGCTCTGTCAGGAGGAATGGGCCAAAATTCACCCAACTTATTGTGAGAAGCTTGTGGAAGGCTACCCGCAACGTTTGACCCAAGTTAAACAATTTAAAGGCAATGCTACCAAATACTAAATGAGTGTATGTAACCTTCTGACCCACTGGGAATGTAATGAAAGAAATAAAAGCTGAAATAAATCATTCTCTCTACTATTATTCTGACATTTCACATTCCTAAAATAAAGTGGTGATCCTAACTGACCTAAGAAAGGGAATTTTTACTTCGATTAAATGTCCGGAATTGTGAAAAACTGAGTTTAAATTTATTTGGCTAAATTGTATGTAAACTTCCGACTTCAACTGTATATGCAAATTAATATTAATACCATTTAAATGTACAGTGGCTTGCAAATGTATTCACCCCTTTGGCATTTTTCCTATTTTGTTGCCCTTCAACGTCGAATTAAAATTGATTTTTGGGGCGTTTGTATAATTTGATTTACACAACATGCCTACCACTTTGAAGATGCAATATATGTTTTAATTGTGAAACAAACAAGAAATAAGACAACAAAACAGAAAACTTGAGAGTGCATAACTATGCAAGATCTTGAGAATCAGCTGTACATGTGATGGAAGAGTGCACTGCACATGTGATGGAAGAATGCACTGTGCATGCAGAGGGTTGCAATTGAATTGGGGATAGTTTAACCAAAATGTGCCACAAGACCTAGAATTGCCTTACGTGTATCCCACAAAAAAAGGTTCACTGTTATAAGCTAACTTTTTTTGTGAATTTAAGCAAAATTCCAGGGCTTAACTTCCCATGGGAAATGTACCAGAAAGTTTCCAACCCTTTGCAACCCTAGTCCACACTTTTGACTGGTACTATATATAGTATATCTATATATATATTTTTTTTACCCCTTTTTTCTCCCCAATTTCGTGATTATGATCTTGTCTCATCGCTGCAACTCCCCAACGGGGGAGAGAGAGAGAGAGGCAGAGAGACGCGAAGGTCACCTGACTACCGGAGTCAGCCTGCAGGCACCCGGCCCGCTGCTAGGAGTCGCTAGAGCGCAATGAGCAAAGTAAAGCCCCCCCGGCCAAACCCTCCCCTAACCCGGACGACGCTGGGCCAATTGTGCACAGCCCTATGGGACTCCCGATCACGGCCGGTAATGACCGAAACGAACCCCAGGCTGTAGTGACGTCAAAACACTGCGATGCAATGCCTGCGCCACTCGGGAGGCTCTACAACAGATATTCTATCAAATATTTGCATGTATAAAAATCTCAATGAGTTCAATTAACATCATTTAAAAAAAGAGGTTAGTAGATCAAGTAAAGTAGACTAAGCTGTGTCTTAATTAAAAGCACCAGGTCTTAATTAACATGTTTTAGCACCATAAAGAAGGTACTGGGGTTAAGACCTAGTAAAATGACCACATACAGTACACTAATATCATTCCGAGTTCCTGTGTGTGCTCCTTACTTGGTGTGTGCTCCCTCCTGTGTGAGGGTGGTTCTGCTGGGGGGGTTCAGGGCCAGGTTAGTGAGGACCCCACAGGCGGAGAAACACACCTCTGGGCTCTTAGAGTCCAACAGAGTCACCACAAACTGGTGCACTGGGGGAAGACAGGGAGAGAAGAGGTTATTAAGAGGGGTTAGGGGTACAACACAAGTGGGTCTTCTGTGTCAGTGTTTATCTGGGTAAAAAGGTTTGTATTGCATGCGTGTGCGTGCTCTGCATGTGTATTCACAGAATACAATACCTAAAGCACAACCTTTATCTTGTCTAACAGGTATCAATAGAGCATGACACATATCCCCATTTCACTCCACTGTGTGTGTGTGTATGCATATACACACCTTTGTTTTGTATGATGAAGTCACAAACCTCCCTGGACTGGGACAGGTTGCCAAACACACGCGTGGCCTCCAGCATCCCATCCATACTGGAGCTGAGGAGCAGCTTCAACAACACTACAGAGAGAGAGGGAGGGATGCATGGAGAAAGAGAGTGGGGAGGGAGAGAGTAAGGGAGTGAGACAGCAAATATAAAAAGACACCAGAGCCACACAAACACCTAGGCCTAGTATACACAAAAACAGCCTCTCACACACACACACACACACACACACACACACACACACACACACACACACACACACACACACACACACACACACACACACACACACACACTTGAAGTCGGAAGTTTACATACACTTAGGTTGGAGTCATTAACCTTTCTGAACCACCCATCCCGGATAATTGTCATCAGAAACGCTGACTAGCATAGCGCCACAGGTAAATAATATTACTAGAAAATATTCATATTCATGAAATCACAAGTGCAATATTGCAAAACACAGCTTAGCCTTTTGTTAATCCACCTGTCGTCTCAGATTTTGAAATTATGCTTTACAGAGAAAGCAATACAAGCGTTTGTGTAAGTTTATCGATCGCTCGACAAAACAATAAGTACACTTAGCATCAGGTAACTTGGTCACGAAAATCAGAAAAGCAATCAAATTAATCGTTTACCTTTGATGATCTTCGGATGTTTTCACTCACAAGACTCCCAGTTAGACAACAAATGTTCCTTTTGTTCCATAAAGATATTTTTTATATCCAAATACCTCCGTTAGTTTGCTGCGTTATGCCCAGGAATCCACCGGAAAGAGCGGTCACGACAACACAGACAAAAATTCCAAATTATGTCCATAATGTCCACAGAAACATGTCAAACGTTTTTTATAATCCATCCTCAGGGTGTTTTTTAAGTATCTATTCGATAATATATCAACCGGGACAGTTGGCTTTTCACTAGGACCAGGAGTAACAATGGCTGCCTTTCCCTTTTGCGCACAACTCACTCTGAGAGCCCCCACCTATCCACTTACGCAATGTGGCCGTTCACGCTCATTCTTCAAAATAAAAGCCTGAAACTATGTCTAAAGACTGTTGACACCTTAGGGAAGCCATAGAAAAAGTCTGGTTGATATCCCTTTAAATGGGCAATAGGGATGCATAGGAACAGAGAGGTTTCAAAAACAGGGGCACTTCCTGATTGGATTTTCCTCCGGTTTTCGCCTGCAATATCAGTTCTGTTTAACTCACAGACAATATTAAGACAGTTTTGGAAACTTTAGAGTGTTTTCTATCCTAATCTGACAATTATATGCATATTCTAGTTTCGGGGGCTGAGAAATAGGCAGTTTCAAATGGGTACGTTTTTTAGCCAAAAACAAAAATACCGCGTCCTAGACTTAAGAAGTTTTAAAACTAGTTTTTCAACCACTCCACAATTTCTTGTTAACAAACTATAGTTTTGGCAAGTCGGTTAGGACATCTACTTTGTGCATGACACAAGTAATTTTTCCAACAATTGTTTACAGACAGATTATTTCACTTATAATTCCAGTGGGTAAGAAGTTTACATACACTAAGTTGACTGTGCCTTTAAACAGCTTGGAAAATTCCAGAAAATATGTCATGGCTTTAGAAGCTTCTGTTAGGCTAATTGACATAATTTGAGTCAATTGGAGATGTACCTGTGGATGTATTTCAAGGCCTTCCTTCAAACTCAGTGCCTTCTTCTTTGACATCATGGGAAAATTAAAAGAAATCAGCCAAAAAATTGTAGACGTCAACAAGTCTAGTTCATCCTTGGGAGTAATTTCCAAACGCCTGAAGGTACCACGTTCATCTGTACAAACAATAGTACAAAGGTATAAACACCATGGGACCACACAGCCGTCATACCGCTCAGGAAGGAGATGCGTTCTGTCTCCTAGAGATGAACGTACTTTGGTGCGAAAAGTGCAAATCAATCCCAGAACAACAGCAAAGGACCTTGTGAAGATGCTGGAGGAAGCAGGTACAAAAATATCTATATCCACAGTAAAACGAGTCCTATATCGACATAACCAAGAAGCCACTGCTCCAAAACCGCCATAAAAAAGTCAGACTACGGTTTGCAACTGCACATGGGGACAAAGATTGTACTTTCTGGAGAAATGTCCTCTGGTCTGGTGAAACAAAAATAGAACTGTTAGGCCATAATGACCATCGTTATGTTTGGAGGAAAAAGGGGGAGGCTTGCAAGCCAAAGAACACCATCCCATCCGTGAAGCACGGGGGTGGCAGCATCATGTTGTGGGGGTGCTTTGCTGTAGAAGGGACAGGTGCACTTCACAAAATAGATGGCATCACGAGGAAGGGAATGTGGATATATGTATGTGAATATATGTGGATATATTGAAGCAACATCTCAAGACATCAGTCAGGAAGTTAAAGCTTGGTCGCAAATGGGTCTTCCAAATGGACAACGACCCCAAGCATACTTCCAAAGTTGTGGCAAAATGGCTTAAGGACAACAAAGTCCCGGTATTGGAGTGGCCATCACAAAGCCCTGACCGCAATCCTATAGAAAATTTGTGGGCAGAACTGAAAAAGCGTGTGCGAGCAAGGAGGCCTACAAACCTGACTCAGTTACACCAGCTCTGTCAGGAGGAATGGGCCAAAATTCACCCAACTTATTGTGGGAAGCTTGTGGAAAGCTACCCGAAACGTTTGACCCAAGTTAAACAATTGAACGGCAATGCTACCAAATACTAAATGAGTGTATGTAAACTTCTGACCCACTGGGAATGTGATGAAAGAAATAAAATATGAAATAAATAATTCTCTCTACTATTCTGACATTTCACATTTCTAAAATAAAGTGGTGATCCTAACTGACCTAAGGGCATTTTTACTAGGATTAAATGTCAGGAATTGTGAAAAACTGAGTTTAAATATATTTGCCTAAGGTGTATGTAAACTTCGACTTCAACTGTACATGCACGCAAGCTCGCACACACACACTCTCACTCTCTTACACTTGGCGACAGTGAGTCCTCTGTCCCTGACCACTGAGCTGTCTTCCTGGTAAAAGGACAGGTTGTTGATGGTGGCAGCCACGTTCACCAGAAGCTCCTCGCTTTCCTGCATGGACCTGAGCTCTGACACACACACACACAACACATACTTTACAGCAGGGAGCATTAAAACATGATGCATTTACTGTAGAAAAAAGATCTCTGTTGAGGCTCTCTGCAGCACAGCAAGAACAGAATTTATAGGTCAAATGAAGGCACAGGTATAGTAAAGTGTGAAAATAGTAACTATGGAATATGCAAAATTCACTTAGCTACATGTTATCTGCAGGAAATGTAAAAAAAAAAAATTTGGGTATCATTTCCAACGAACTTGTGCAGAAAATTTAAAAAAGATGCAAGCGGTTGAAAACAGAATGTGCTCTGGATTTTGCAGCAGATGTTGCTTATTCGGTCATACTGTATATCACAGATTTTGCGGTCGTACTGAGTGTCAACCGGTGCCTGCATCATAGTGTGTGTTTCGTTTCTGGGTCTGACTGGAAAGGCCCTTTAGTGTGGTGGAGAATTTCTCCTCCTCTCTCTAATCTAAAGCAGCATGCATCATAAACTGTGATCAAAACAGGATATTATTGAGATGCCTGATTTATGTCCACAGCCAGTGCAGATCAGAGAGGGAAAAACTCCATCTCTTCGGTCTGTCTGCCTGGCTCTCACAATCTACTCTCTGTTTTGCTATTTTCCCCATTCTTTCTTTACTTTTTTTCACACTCACCATCTCTTCAAAATGTCCATACCTTTGTCTTTATCACCATCTGCATATGGCCCTCTATTTCTCTCTGTCATTCTCTCTCCATCTCCCCATACCCAGTCACGTACAGTACAGTGTGTGGGAGGGAGGCGGAAGATAAGAGCTCACAGTTAAAGCTGAGAAACTAAGAATCTCACACCCACCTGAACATGGCCTATAGCAGTCAGTCAGTCAGTCCTGAAACCATTCTAACCACCTAGGAGTTTCACAAGAACCAACCAGACTCTCAAGAGAACAGAACATTCTGCTCTCTCTCTGGCTCTTTTCTGCAAAATAACCCAAACTGAAAAAGGATGTGCACAAAAAAATTGAAAGAAAGAAAGTGAGATATGGAAAAATTAAATAGGTGTTAGATGTTTGTCACTTGTTCCCAGCACACAGGAAGCTGTGGTACCAAACAAGAACTGACTGTACAGTTTTACATTATAAAGGGTTTGTACGTTTTTATTCATCTGGTGAATAAAGTACTACTGTCTTGAGCGCTAGCTAGCTAGTTCGCTAACTAACTGACCCTGGTGAATAGAAAGCTTCAGTACAACCAGGGACAATATGGGAATGGGAACATTATGGGGATGTTATGGGAATGTTATGGGATCATTATGGTAATGTTATGGAGACGTTATGAGAACATTATGGGGTCATATTTCACCCTTACATTACCCTCAAAGTGCTGAAACTCACCCAGTGTGTCCAACAGGTAGTGTATTAGGTCTGCGTTAGCTGCCAGGGTCGGTCCCACTGCAGGGTGGATGGACATATTAGCCAGCACCCTGACCAGCTTCACCAGCACGTCCTTGCTCTCCCGCCACCCCAAGAAAGGGGTGCGGGGGTTACAGGTGTCCCTGGCTGGAGGTGTGCGGGGTGTGTGTGTGGGAGGTGGGTCCCACCTCCCGTGGTAGGTGTGGTAGAGCCCCAGGAGCACGGACATACATCCCTCAGCCGTGAAGAGGTGATTTCTGGCCTCACTGCTCCGAGACGTTAGGTTACCCAGAGTGAAGAGCAGACGCACCACCAGGTCCTGTGTGGAGGAGAGACAGAGGGAGGGCACTTGAATGTGTTTCAATGTCGTGTGTGTGTGCGCGTGTGTTATCCACATAAACAAATACCTTGGTTACAGAGAATAACGCAGTCATTTCTCCCATCAGATATGGGATTACATTCATTTACAATTTCTCCCCCACCACAACGACAAGGACCGACAAATTACCCCAAAAGCAGAAGAAAAGACCTGTATACCACCACGTTTGTTTCTCAATCGCACACCACCCCTCCCCTAAAGTGGGTGTCACAAACACACACATCCTTCCCATTGCCCTAGAGTTACCCTAGTCCTGGCTGGGCTGACTGGCAAGTGTGGCTGGGATGGACTGGGCTGTACTGTACTGTACTGGCTGTCCTGTCAAAGGGCTATTCAGGACACAATGTGATCAACCGTGTGTCTATGTGTATTAATGGGGGATATCTACTAGCATGTGTCTAGCATGTGTGTGCCCACTGTGTGTGTGTGTGTGTGGTGTTAGCTCCCCTGCTGTGTGTTGTTTATTCCCTGGGTGATTTAGATCCTCCCCACCCCGTCTCCCTGAGGAAGGGCAGGATGACTTCCTCAATTTCTCCTGGGACGCTGATTAAAGTCAAAGCACACACACTGCTGTAAATGTACTGGGACTTGGAGTACATAAACAACTTGCTCAAGGTAAACAGGCTTAGTCGATGAACAGTATAAACACTGGGAGTGAATAGGCTAATCTGCTTCCTATACCACAGTACACACAGGGCTCACCTGTTTCCACTGGTGTTTGCTCAACAGTTCTATAAATAGTGTGTAGCAGCCCGGGGTCTGGGCCAGAACCAGGCAGCACTCAGAGTAGGAGGACAGTTTACTGGAGGACAGACAGAGGGACAATAAATAACACTGACCAGATAGACTCTCACTGGACTGTTTTACTAAAGAGGGATTGGTTTTATTGGCATTAGTTGTGGAAATAAGGAGTGGTACGTGGTTTTATAATCATTCACTGTGAGATAGTGATTCATATTCATATTCATATTCATTCATATTATAAGATAGGATGAACTGTAAATGTGTTTTTTTTATGAGGAATAACAGTTCAGAGTGGCTGATGTAGTTGGGAAAAGTCTTTGAGACATATTTAACCATCACTTCATGTTTACAGACTAAAAATAAATGCACAACATGCACAATGTCCAATGGCCTGAGGACTGTACTGTCCCACTCTCAATGAAACAGTTGAAAGTACGTTTTGAGAGGTTTTAGATGTACAGTGTGTGTGTGTGTGTGTTACCTGAAGACCCTGGCAATGTTGGTGCAGATGTCCTGGTCTCCGTGGTGATGGCGCAGCACTAGGCACAGTTCTGTCAGGGTGCCGTGGGAGACGAAAAGGGGGCGGGACTCGGGGAGGTCAGCCAGGTTCCTCAGGGTCGCTGTCAACTGCAGGGGTCAGAAGTGGAGAGAGAAAGAGCGAGAGGGAGAGAGCATGTGAGGCAATGTCGATGTGATGAGAGCGGAACCAAGAGAACTGATGATTTATTGTAGATTGTCATTGCCAGTTGCACCTGATGTAACAATATCTCCAGTAATCTTCAACCTTTTTTTACAGAAGGAGCGGAAGTGATTCAAAGACCCTATCGTGAAGGAAACTGATTTCCAACACTACACAGAGCGTTGCCAGCAGTAGCGCTGAAATGACAACACTCTCAGTTCCCTCTGACTACCAACAGCATAACAAGCAGCCAGACAGGCCGCCGCGTATCGTTTCATATCAAATCATCTGCTAAACTCTAACTCAGGATGTTATATCTTAATCAGTTAATCGGATTGAAGACGTTAAGTGGTGATTTTCTATAGAATGAAACACACTGTACTGTGGAGCAGAGCTGTGTGTGTTATGGCCCGAACGGATCAGAATATTATGGAGCAGCAGACAGAAACAAGAGCATAAGTCCTAATGGCAGGAAAAGGACAACTAAAGTTACCCTCACCAGAACTGAGAAGTTCCTTAAAACTGAATATTTCACATTTTGTTCCTTTTAATGCTATGCTTTGTTACATTTTTTAAAAACTTCAACTGAAAAGTTAACTGTCCAGCTATTCTTCAACTGTCAAGGAACTTAGCAGAAAGTTGCTCAAAAAACTGCCCTTGACTGATTTGGGGTCAGCTCTACCGGGCCTTTACCATAGTGTTTATAAAACTGGTTCGGGGTATCTTCTACAATCTCACCTGTACATGGATGTGTCCTCCGGTGGTGAACTGAGTGTGGTCAGGTTGGGACAGTGGGTGGAGCTTCTGTATGAGCAGGGTGGCCACACCCACACAGTCCTTGGCCAATAGGAGCCTGAGGAGGGCAGAGTTCCCTGAGAGGAACTTCAGAGTGCCCACACAGTACAACACAGCCTCCGCAGACACACACACATCCTCACAGCGCAGCACACACAGCAGGGAATCTGGACATCATACAAAGTCACACACACTTGTTAACACACATCACTCCAACCTCACAACACATGAGCTGCTTTTAATACAACCTTACGCAGGTAAAAACAAACATTCAAACATACAGTACCAACCAAAAGTTTGGACATACCTACTCATTCCAGGGTTTGTCTTTTTTTTTTTTTTTACTATTTTCTACATTGTAGAATAATAGGGAAGACATCAAAACTATGAAATAACACATTGAATCAGGCAGTAACCAAGAAAAGTGTTAAACAAATCAAAATATATTTTATATTTGAGATTCTTCAAAGTAGCAACCCTTTGCCTTGATCACAGCTTGGCATTCTCTCAATCAGTTTCATGAGGTAGTCACCTGGAATGCATTTCAATTGACAGGTGTGCCTTGTTAAAAGTAAATTTGTGGAATTTCTTTCCTTCTTAATCCGTTTCAGCCAATCAGTTGTGTTGTGACAAGGTAGGGGTGGTATACAGAAGATGGTCCTTTACCAAATAGGGCTAAGTCCATATTATGGCAAGAACAGCTCAAATAAGCAAAGAAACGACAGTCCATCATTACTTTAATAAGACATGAAGGTCAGTCAATCTGGAAAAGTTCAAGAACTTTGAACGTGCAGTCGCAAAAACCATCAAGCACTATGATGAAACTGGCTCTCATGAGGACTGCCACAGRAAAGGAAGACTTGAGTAGGTGAACGGATGATCTCTGCATGTGGGGTTCCCACCGTGAAGTATGGAGGAGGTGTGATGGTGTGGGGGTGCTTTGCTGGTGACCCTGTGATTTATTTAGAATTAAAGGCACACAACCAGCATGGCTACCACAGCATTCTGCAGCAATACGCCATCCCATCTGGTTTGCGCTTAGTGGAACTATCATTTGTTTTTCAACAGGACAATGATCCAACACACCTCCAAGCTGTGTAAGGGCTATTTGACCAAGAAGGAGAGTGATGAGTGCTGCATCAGATGACCTGGCCTCCACAAATCACCCGACCTCAACCCAATTGAGATGGTTTGGGATGAGTTGGACCGCAGAGTAAAGGAAAAGCAGCCAACAAGTGCTCAGCATATGTGGGAACTCCTTCAAGACTTGGAGAATCATTCCAGGTGACGCTGGTTGAGAGAATGCCAAGAGTGTGCAAAGGTAAAGGGTGGCTCCTTTGAAGAATCTCATATAAAATATATTTTGATTTGTTTAACACTTTTTTGTTTACTACATGATTCCTTATGTGATATTTCATTGTTTTGATGTCTACACTATTATTCTACAATGTTGAAAATAGTAAAAAAATAAAGAAAAACCCTTGAATGAGTAGGTGTGTCCAAACTTTTGACTGGAACTGTATATAATTAACATTATACACACATACTGTTAAGTGTGTCAATGTGTTACCTATGATGGAGTTGTTCTGGAAGAGGATATCGTTGCTCTCACTGCGGCTGATCTTGAAGATGAGTTTACAGATGTTCAGCAGGTTTTTTCCACTGACGTTCAGCTGAACAACAAGTTATTAGACAACAATAATTCTAACAAAGCAGCCAGGAACTTTACACTGTTGCTTTGTACTAAGGATGTCACCCAACAAAGCTAACTATGGGCTGGTCTGTTTAAACTACAGTTGTATATTAGGGCAAGGAAGAGATGGGAGAAATAGAATCATCATGATGACATTGATTGTACTCACCTCAAGGGTGAGTTTGGCGAGCTGCAGGTTGAGTTGGGCGGAGTTGAGGTCGATGAGGCAGAACAGCGCCCTAAGAAGCCCCGCTCTCTTCCTGCAACGCCGGCCCAGCATGCCTTGCTCTGCCAGGGCGCCATGGAGACAGTCACACGCGTCACACAGCCGCTCCACGGCATCCTCGGATCCACCTGAGGAGAGGCACATGATTAAGAAAAATATGTAAACTTAGACATATTTGTGCAAATATACCACTGACATGCATTATTTATGCACATGCACACAGAGTTATGAGTTATGCACACATATCTTATGTTAGGATTTGGCCCCCAGTGAATATTCATGATTAACATCCTGTACATTACTGAGAGGAAGAGAGAGGGTGGGGTGCTTTTCCTTGTGTAAAATATATATGTTTTTCTGTCTAAAAAAAATATGTCCAATTGCCTCACACTCGACTCAACATATTGCAATTTCACAGCCAATCTGAAATGCATGAGCCAGGAGGTACTTGGTACAATAAATATTTCAAAAGTGTTAAATATTTACAGAGCTAGAATTCATTTTGCGGTAGTCAGACTGCAAAGTCAAACTAGGAGAATTCTGAAGGGACGCCAAACACAACACTACTTTGTTTTGCTTTCTTCAACCGTTAAAATGGCTCCGTGTTAACTTTTTTCATTTGTGTGTGTTTTTCTACCAACACTGATTTATTTTTATGAACTTACATATTAGCATGAAAGGGAAATCAGCTGAATAGCACATGAGAAACGTCCCTATATTCAAATCACAGGATAAACTTAATTTCAGTCCTGTTTTCACAATATCTGCCCAGTTGGCAAAAAGTCAAAAAAATTGTGCATTTACGAAAGAGGTGCTTTTTGTACAGGACAACATAGATGCATTAGGGAAAGAATTGCAATCCAACACTGTCCAATCATCAT
Source organism: Salvelinus sp. IW2-2015 (assembly GCF_002910315.2). Lineage (NCBI taxonomy): Eukaryota > Metazoa > Chordata > Actinopteri > Salmoniformes > Salmonidae > Salvelinus > Salvelinus sp. IW2-2015. The sequence goes on along the minus strand of NW_019942757.1, from coordinate 304,361 downwards.
TGTCCTATATTGAGAAGAATGTTATGTGACTAACATCTGTTTGTACTTTTGTTTGGGGTTCATTCATAGCAAACAGAACACTACCTGCAGCGATGGACTCCAGCTCTTGCAACAGAGGGAAAATCTTAACATTCCACACCACTGATTCGTCCTCAGCCTCCTGGCTGGCTGGTCTGTCTCCGTTGCCTAACTCTGTTCCCAACTCTGACACAGAAACAAGGAGATGAAAAGGGAAGAAAGAAAAACACAGACAATTAATGCCTCAAACCTCAACTTGGTGCAAGAGTCCTGAGTATAGTTCACAAGTTCAGCTTCTTAAAATAAATCGCTCTGCAGGAAGTTTAATGCCGGCAATGAAAGGTCACCGTTCGCATCTATAGTTCCTCCGATTTGTGTGTGTACTTGCGAGCGTGTGAATATTTGCATATCTGTATGCCTGGCTGCCTGGTGCAGTGGTGGTGCAGGAAGTGGTGGCTACAGACCAACAGCCATTAGTTGCTGCTTACAGAAGGTGTGAGTGAGGTCTTCAGCAACAACACCCTGCATGATCAAAGTATGACACACTGCTAAGCTCTCACAGTTGAGAGGAAAGAAAGGTGGTTATGCTGGAGATCAGATGAACACGGCATTCTTGGTCCTTTTCATTTAGCTACTTAATATATCCATCCTCAACCAGTATGTAGACATCAAACCAACTATGACTTTGATTTAAGCTCAAATGAAATAAAACATCCTTCAAAGTCGGGGTGACACACACATCTACCAACCAACCAACCTGGATGGTAGATTTAACAATAGGTTTAACAATTGGCCTGCTGTAGGCTACCCTCGCAGGCTCTGTTGGTTTGCTGCTGGACATATAAGCCCTTAGTTGATCCTAACGTACAGTTAGAACTGTATGGTTCAGTAAACTATTGAACTAAGCTAGTATTCACTTAGTGAATCAGGACTAACCTGTTCTGGCCCCGGCTCCTGCTCCTGTTCCTTTGCCTGGTCTAATAGATGAGTCAACACCACCATGGAACCTGAGTCCACTGCAATTTGACATACAAACACACACAAGATGTTCGAGTTGAAACAGTCTTTACCAAAATGGAGGCTCAGAACCTATTAGGTCTTGGCTGATTAACTATTGTTAACTGAGATGTAAGACATTTTCAAAGATGGGTCACTCACAGTGCATAATACTGTAGTTTGGAAGCGACTGGTTGTATTGCTAGATACATATGTGGCCAGTTCCTTCAGCCACCACTCGATGTCCCCATTGCAACAAGAACTCAGACCACAGCTTTGTGGGTTAAGCCTGGTTAAAGGCATTCATGTTTTGTCACTGTGACTACTCACCAGTCAGTTTCAGTTAGAGAACAGACAGTAACAACCATAACATGCTGTTTTAATCTACACTGTTCCGTTCACTGTCTGTTTGTTGTCATTGGTGTTCAAATTGATCTTGACAGTGCTACAATGCCCCTACTGTATTTGAATCATTGTAAGAGCACATGGGAAAACAGATAAGTACAATTCTGCATGGAACTTAAAACTCCCTCAAGGGCTAAAGCATCTATTGGATGACTTACGGACAGTATTGAGGCTGGCACACAGGGCATAGACTAGAGCGGAAAGCACAAGCCGAGAGCAGAGGTGAATGTTATTCTACATTTCAGAGAAAGAGAGAGAAAAATAGGGAGAGGCACAAATACACATGGAGAGAGAGACAGAAAGAGTGAGAGAGAGAGAGAGAGAGAGAGGTCATGAGGTCTGTGTGATAGGATTAGGGCCTGATAATAGGGCCTCTGTGTGTGATAGTGCATTCTCAGAGACATGATCTCATCTGTGTCTTGGGCCTGGGCAGGGTCTAGCCAATGGACAGCAGACAGTCAGTCAGTCAGTCCCAGCAGAGACGCTGCTATGCTGCTGCCAGCCATGCCCAGATGGGCACCCAAATCTAATAGACATCCATTTGGAGCTATAAAGCCCAGGCTTATTGGAGAAAAAAAAGCAGCCAATGTCTAAATCTCTCACTCTTCATCTCTCACTCACTTTTTTTCATTTCTTGAGCATGCACTACACACTCCAACTTTAAATATTTCACTCTGTATATGAATTTGTTATATCAATCTACTTCTCTGTCACTCTTATCTCTCACCCCTGGCTCAAACCCTCACTCTCCTTTTTCTGTCGCTTTCTATCCCCCTCTCTCTAAGATGGGTTGGTCTAAGTTCTGAAAAGGATTCCTGGCTTGGATTTTTGGTACTCAGTAAACCTGTGGGGGATCTTGGTTTCTAAGTAAAAGTGTTTAATGGTTGTTCACCATTACACAGCCCCAGCAGCTATAGCTAATCGATGGAAAAGGATGGATTTTAATGACAGGCCGTCCTCACGCCTGGAGTTATGCCTCCGTAACTGACACTCTCCTGCTGAGGTCGGTAGAAAGAAACAGTGTTCTAGTCTCTACTGGCTGTGGAGGTATAAGGCTTACCAGTCAGTGATGGTGTTAACAGATAGATAGGCCTATTTTATTGGGAAGGGCTTTGGCTGAGAAGGTAGTTTGGGTGGGGAAACTAGGATCCCTTTAAACCAGGGATTCCCAAACTCGGTCCTGGGGCCTCCCATGGGTGCACATTTTGGACTTATTAGGCCTAGATGGGGGTAGCTAAAAGGTTATATAATATTTTATAACACTTAGGAGAAATTCATGAAATACCTTGAATAAACATGAAGGCATTCTGAGAACCAAAATGAGTGAGAAAGTACGGAGGTGGGGGGCATAGTTAAAGTCCTTTGAATCGGACACACTGAAGGTGTGACAAAGAGAGTGGCGAAGGCCAAGGGCTGGGGATGTGAAATGTAAGAATAGGAGGTATAATTCACCACTATGCAGTACTGGTGACATGGAATCCGTTGTGTGCCAATAAATCTACACTTATTGTCTTACTTTCACCTAGGTCAAGACGAGGCAGAGTGAGGAACAGAGGGAGGGGGAGAGAGAAAGGAAGAGAGAGAGTGAGGGAGGAGAGAGAAATAGGAGAAAGAGTAGAACAATAAGAAAAATTCAAGAAAAAAATATGGAAAAAAAGAGAGAGACGAGAATAGAAAGAAACGAGGATATGGAGGAAAGAGAGAACAAGGGGTGAAATGTAGAGAAATGTACAGGCATACAGTACCTTACACTGTTGGTCCTGGGTGGGGCAGGTTTCGAGGGTCCTCCACTATCCTTGTCTCTCCTCTTTCGATCAGTAGGCTCAACATAAGGGGCTCTCCTGCCTCTTCCCTTAGCTGACAGCTCTCTCTGCTCTGGGCTGGAGTCTGAATTTACACTCTCCCTTACTACAAACACAGTACAATTAAGAGCTATTATAGTTACTGGATACTAGTGTTAATTCTGAACACCCCTTAACGTTTTCACCATCTTTTCAGATATTGTGTTTTGATTTTGTGAAAGATTAGAAAATTGATGTTTAGAAAATGTACAAATAACCCAATTTTACAGTCATTTTAGCTTTTCCCAAAAGCATTATAATACAGTAAGTAAGGAATGACAGCAAGCAAACGTGCAAAAAAGAAGACTAAACCCCATGGCAACCAGCTGCAGTGAATTATGTTTTCCACCTCAACCACCCCAGTGGTAATGTAAATCAGGTATAATGTCCTCCTGTGAATAGATCCATTCATTTCCCTTTGGGAGAAGCGCTGTTCCAGCCTTCTGCCTGCAAACTTGATTTAATAACAAAAAGACTAGCAGGCCACGCGCTGAGATATTTACTCACAAAAATAGTGTTAATGGTTTGATTATTGCAACCATCCCTCTATCTCCCCCTCGCTCTAAAAAACCCTAACATGCAACTCTCTCTATATACAGTTGAAGTCGGAAGTTTACATACACTAAGGTTGGAGTCATTAAAACAAATTTTTCAACCACTCCACAAATTTCTTGTCAACAAACTATAGTTTTGGCAAGTCAGTTGTGTCATGCACAAAGTAGATGTCCTAAGACATTTTTCCAACAATTGTTTACAGACAGATTATTTAACTTATAATTTAAATAATTATAATTTAAATCACAATTCCAGTGGGTCAGAAGTTTACATACACTAAGTTGACTGTGCCTTTAAAAGAGCTTGGAAAATTCCAGAAAATTATGTCATGGCTTTAGAAGCTTCTGATAGGCTAATTTACATAATTTAAGTCAATTGGAGGTGTACCTGTGGATGTATTTCAAGGCCTACCTTCAAACTCAGTGCCTCTTTGCTTGTCATCATGGGAAAATCAAAAGAAATCAGCCAAGACCTCAGAAAAGAAATTGTAGACCTCCACAACTCTGGTTCATCTTTGGGAGCAATTTCCAAACGCCTGAAGGTACCACATCTGTACAAACAATAGTACGCAGGTATAAACACCATGGGACCACACAGCCGTCATACTACTCAGGAAGGAGACGCATTCTGTCTCCTAGAGATGAACGTACTTTGGTGCGAAAAGTGCAAATCTATCCCAGAACAACAGCAAAGGACCTTGTGGAGATGCTGGAGGAAACAGGTACAAAAGTATCTATATCCACAGTAAAACAAGTCCTATATCGACAAAACCTGAAAGGCAGCTTAGCAAGGAAGAAGCCACTGCTCCAAATCCGCCATAAAAAAAGCCAGACTACAGTTTGCAACTGCACATGGAGACAAAGATCATACTTTTTGGAGAAATGTCCTATGGTCTGATGAAACAAACATATAACGATGGTCTTTATGGCCAAACAGTTCTGTTTGGAGGAAAAAGGGGGAGGCTTGCAAGCCGAAGAACAACATCCCAACCGTGAAGCATGGGGTGGCAGCATCATGTTGTGGGGGTGCTTTGTTGCAGGAGAGACTAGTGCACTTCACAAAATAGATGGCATCACGAGGAAGGGAAATGATGTGGATATATTGAAGCAACATCTCAAGACATCAGTCAGGAAGTTAAAGCTTGGTCGCAAATGGGTCTTCCAAATGGACAATGACCCAAAACATACTTCCAAAGTTTTGGCAAAATGGCTTAAGTACAACAAAGTCAAGGTATTGGAGTGGCCATCACATCGCCCTGACCTCAATCCTATATAAAATTTGTGGGCAGAACTGAAAAAGCGTGTGAAAGGAAGGAGGCATACAAACCTGACTCAGTTATACCAGCTCTGTCAGGAGGAATGGGCCAAAATGTATCCAACTTATTGTGGGAAGCTTGTGGAAGACTACCCGAAATGTTTGGCAATGCTACCAAATACTAATTGAGTGTATTCTGACCCACTGGGAATGTGAAGAAATAAATAAAAGCTGAAATAAATCATTCTCTCCACTATTATTCTGACATTTCACATTCTTAAAATAAAGTGGTGATCCTAACTGACACAAGACAGGGAATTTTTACTTGGATTAAATGTCAGGAATTGTGAAAAATTTAGTTTAAATGTATTTGGCTAAGGTGTATGTACACTTCCGACTTCAACTGTGTGTGTGTGTGTATGTATATCACCTCCAATCTCTCCATCGCTTTTGCAATTTTGTCTCTCTCCCTTCTTAGACTTCCTAATAAAATACAAAAACTCAATCTCTTTTTCCTCGCTCTTCATCTCTCCTTACCCTCTGTTGGCCGTGCCACAGGTGGGAGTGTTGTCAGAGAGCCAGCTCTAAAAAGGCGTGCCCTCGCCCCCACCGCCCCCCTCTTCAGCTCCAGGGGGTCAGAGGGGGGTTTGGGGAGGGCTGTGGGGCTGACGGGATCTGGGTCCTCATCCTGGGCCACTGGCAACCTGGGCTTCTGGTAGGCCACAAACATTACTTCATCATTAAAGGGACCAAACACTGATTTAGTGTGTGTAGTCTTCAGCTGATCAGAACAATACACTAAGGCTTTCCAAGACCCCCAACAAGTTCACAAGGATACACACAGATTCATGTACTGTACAAGAGTGAGGATATGAAATGTACAGTGAGGAGAACCCACATGTTCCAGAGGAGACAGGCGAGTTCCAGAACCCGGTCTGGAGTCTGGCGCTTCAAAGTTCAGAGCGTAGAGGCTGAAAGAAGAAAAGAAACCATGTTCATTCAGTACACTGTATGGATGTGACACTAGGCTACTGCTAGGGGGGGTTATAAGATAGGGTGTTTAACCAGATCCTTAACCTGAATGTAGAGGGAGGTCGACCGTCTTGGGCTCGAGAGATCTCTCCAAACAGCTGTCTGTGGTCGTCTCGAGGGGTAAAAGGTCGCTGGGTGCGCAGGGTCCTCAGAGAGTGCCTAGCCTCGGTGACGATCTCTGCGCTGGTCTTCCTCCGAGGGTCAGGGTTCAGGGTGAAAGGGCTGTGTTTCTCACGCTTCCTCTCCAAAGAAGACATTTTGTGAGGGTTGTTGCCAGCAGGACCAGGGATGAGGTCAGGAGAATTACTTTATGAGAATGATTTCATCACTGAAGTGGGTTTTGCCTGGGTGTATTACTGAAGAGGAAGAGGCAGTGAAATTATGAGGAAACCTATTCATTATTCACAAAAGCTATTTACTATATATATGGGTGAATAATAAACACAGTATGTTAAGCCATTGCAGAAACAGGCACCAAAAATGCATCTGAGTAAAGCAAGCAAAACGGCATAAAAAAACTGTACACTGACATGAAGCGTTAGTGGCTTGTTGTAAATGAGAACGCCTGCGCGTCCTCGCTAAGTAACCATGGTAACCGAGAACAGCGGAGGTAGCAAGCGTTTGACTAGTGACAACAAACCGGAGTGGCTAAAAGTAACAGACATTGTGTACAGAAACGAACAAATTAAATGTTCATCTATGATACACTCAGAATTTTTCAACCGATAGCACTACCAGGAATACTCACCGTGAATTGGTATCATAAACTAAATACCTCGGGAGAGGTGTCAAAAACCAAGCATGCTAGCCTGTTCAAATGCTTTGGATAACGTTAGCTAGCATCAGCTGGCAGACTTTGGAAATTAAAATAAGTTGAATTCTTATTATTAAAATAAACTTACCGTCTACTGGTGATCACCTTTAAAATGAATGGCCGATTTTGAGACGACACTTCTAGCTACAGCCAAACAGGAAAATGCATTGCTTTTCAAGTTTGATGCAAGTGAGTTTGTAGAGGTTGCCAGCAAAACGACTGCCTGACGTCGTCGAGTCTCGGGCACGAGCCTTACCATCAGCATTCGTCCAGGTGAGTCTCTCAGCATCTTCACCGTTTTTTCGGGTACAACATTTGCATTTTTCACTAAACTGACAAAAAGCATGACATTTTAACAAGTCAGTTGCATCACACCATCACATAGGCTATCATGCATACATCACTGAATAATAATTTTTACCTGTAACCAGGGATGATAACCAATTTTGTGTGTTTAATTGGTTTCTAGATTAGAGAACCTTTGCCAAAATGTTATAGTTTTCCTCATCTGTCATTAAATTAAATGGTGCTCTGTCTTTTAAACGATCTTTAAAATGGACATTGTGTTGTTCGTCACATTGTTATCTTTTTATATGTCCTTCCCAGTGCCCCAGAGATGCTTTAAACCCAGACGTAAACGGTTTCAACCAATAGCCAAGTACATTTTCCACATCCCACCGACATTACATTCTGGTTAGTATTCAGAATGACGAATTGATTTATAACAATAACCATCCATTGAGTTGTTGTTAAGAGAATGAGCAGGCTTTCAACTGAACAGGCTACCCTGATTCCTGATTTAACTGCCTTAATTTTGCTGGACCCCAGGAAGAGTAGCTGCTGCTTTGGCCGCAGCTAATGGGGATCCATAATTAATACAAATACACCCTCTGGCTAAATTAAAAATCAGTATTAATGTTTCGGCCGCTATGAATCAACCATCTCCTCTTTCTCACTGGCACATTAAACCGCTGCTGACACTTATGCGCATAATTAAGTATAGAAAACTGGTAAAGCTTGACTTAGTCTGCCACAGACATTTAAGTTTGGCCATTATGTAAATGTGTATTAACCCTTTTTGACATTTATACCTTTTATTTCCAGTCAAGGTTTATAGAATTGCTGGAGGGAAGAACCTTGCTTTCTCATGACTCTAGTAGTAGGCTATCTGTTGTTGTTCCATTGTTTGTTGTCATGGTTACAGTAAGGCGGCATGGGCCGTTGCTATACAGTACTTTCACCTCTCCCTTAAGTTTCCACTCACTTTAATGAAATACCAGGCAGTTAATGTTTTATTTAACAACATAAAATCTTAACTTTTTAAATATAAGCTGTAAAATGGTGACAATGTAGACACAGATATGAAAAGATAAGTAAACATTATTTATTTGTATTACAGAAATTGTGATAGAGTTGAGACTGAGATTTTAATGTACATGGGTCATACATTTATGTAGTCTACTTTATAATTAACATAAGGCTGTAGAAAGTCATTACAACTGCTAAAAATATGTGGATAAAATCTGATTTAAAGGTGTTTCCAAAGTCCATGTAAAAATGTTGGTCACCATTACAGCATATGTTGCAAGTGATATTGTTGGATTCAATTCAATGAAAACAAATCTCGAAACGATTGTAATGGCTGACCTGGCAGGAGAACATTTGGACGCCATTTTGTGGTCTGTGAAAATGTGACGTTAAAATAAAAAAGAGCAAACACAAAATGGCCACGGACTTACGTCGACTTTTTCATCCGGTGTTTTTCTTTCGAACGCTGCTCCTCTGCAAGATGTAAAGTATTTTTCGTACAACATTCCTGTGGCATGAACAACCAATACCCAGTGCTCCCCTGACACTGGAGAAGACACCTCCAGCTTTAGTTCATTCTGTCCATCTGATTTCACCGTTCAGTCTCTGTTCACTGCCACAGATTCATTTAGGGCAAAGCAGGCATGAGTGCAAGTAAGGGATAGAGTTCTATCAATATTCATAAACAAACTTAGGGTAGAGGGATAGGAGAGTACAACATGCATTGGTACGCTGCTTTCATTCATTCAACTCACGCTTCACCCTGGGTCAGTTTAACCCCGAAGATGGGTCGATCATTTGCAGCAATCAGGTCTGTCTGGATTTGCAACGTTCGTCCACTCGCAAACCTTTCCCCCCCTACTTTTTTTCCCAAAGTAGAAATGTACATCTGAGCAATTTTGTGTCTCTCTTGTTGGATTTAAATAGCCCTACATGCTTCAGTCTCATGGATACAGTGAGCCTGATTGGATGAGAGTGGATGGTGGGTATGCCCAATCAGAGGGCATCACCATGGCGCTTCCCAGCCAATGGGAGGTGGAGGATGGTCTCTGTAATTTTATTGTCACTAAGGGAGGGGGAAACATATTAACAGGACAGTTGGCACTAACATGGTGAGCAGTGGAGGAGGCTGTTACAGTCAAAGTGTATATCACTGATATGGCCTGGGAGCAGTAGCAGTAATCATTGAGAGAAAGAAGAGAACAGCTCGAAAAGTCAGTAAACACACTCCCACCACAGACACGTCACCGTTTTAACTTGTCGACGTCACAGTGAGGAAGAAATGGCTTGATTTGTGAGTGCTTTCGTCCTCCTTGAAGGTGGTGCATCTCCTTGGCAACCGGCTCAGGGCCAGGAGCTAAGTATAATAGAGGAAACACACAGCTGACATGGAGGTTAGATGAGAGGAGCTTCTCTCTCTCTCCTCAATCACTAATTCAGTCCAGGACCCCAATGTAAGTATCTCTCTCTCTCTCATCCCATTACTCTCCTTCTCTTCTTCTCTTCTTTCTCGCTCTATCTATACATTGATGTCTCTCTCCTTGTCTCTCTCTCACTCTAATGTACTCTCATAGCAAAACCTGTTTTATAGAATTGCCAAAAGGGTACTGACAGTGCAACCTAGGCATCATGTGATGAATACAATAGAAAACCGCTGTCTGTCTGAACTATAGGGGCCTCCTCATCCCGCCGATGTGCAGCTGCAGAAGTCTTTTTTTATCAAGGGGGTTTTATTTGGCATTTTAAAGACCCCACCCCAACCTTCCATACTCCATTGGAGCCCCTACCCAATACCAGACTTTAAATGAACAGGCATGACATAAAATTACAGTAATATAAACACAATTTTGAAACACAGATATACAGTGCATTCGGAAAGTATTCACATTAGACTTATTCTCAAATGGATTCAATAAAACATTTCCTCATCAATCTACACACTATACCCCATAATGACAAAGTGAAAACCAAAGCAGTCTTATAAAAAACGTATTTACATAAGTATTCAAACCCTTTGCTATGAGACTCGAAATTGAGCTCAGTTGCATCCTGTTTCCATTGATCATCCTTGAGATGTTTCTACAACTTGATTTGAGTCCACCTGTGGTAAATTCAACTGATTGGACATGATTTGGAAAGGCACACTCTTGTCTATATAAGGTCCCACAGTTGACAGTGCATGTCAGTACAAAAAAAACAAGCCACGAGGTCGAAATAAATTGTCCATAGAGCTCAGAGACATTGTGTCGAGGCACAGATCTGAAGAAGGGTACCAACAAATTTCTGCAGCATTGAAGGTCCCCAAGAACACAGTGGCCTCCATCATTCATAAATGGAGAACCTTCCAGAAGGACAACCATCTCTGCAGCACTCCACCAATCAAGCCTTTATGGTAGAGTGGCCAGACGGAAGCCAATCCTCAGCAAAAAGGCACTTGACAGCCCGCTTGCCAGAAGGCACCTAAAGGACACTCACCATAAGAAACAAGATTCTCTGGTCTGATGAAACCAAGTTTGAACTCTTTGGCCTGAATGCCAAGCTTCACGTCTGGAGGAAACCAGGCACCGCTCATCACCTGATCAATACCATCCCTACAGTGAAGCATGGTAGTGGCAGCATCATGCTGTGGGGATTTTTTTCAGTAGCAGGGATTGGGAAACGAGTCAGGATCGAGGGAAAGATGAATGGAACAAAGTACAGAGAGATCCTTGATGAAAAGCTCTTCAGGACTTCAGACTGGGGCGAAGGTTCACCTTCCAACAGGACAACGACTTTAAGCACACAGCCAAGACAACGCAGCAGTGGCTTCGGGACAAGTCTCTGAATGTACTTGAGTGGCCCAGCCAGGGCCCGGACTTGAACCTGATCGAACATCTCTGGAGAGACCAGAAAATGCTGTGCAGCGACGCTCCCTATCCAACTTGACAGAGCTTGAGAGGATCTGCAGAGAAGAATGGGAGAAACTCCCCAAATACAGGTGTGCCAAGCTTGTAGCGTCATACCCAAGAAGTATCGAGGCTGTAATCGCTGCCAAAGGTGCTTCAACAAAGTACTGAGTAAAGGGTCTGAATACTTATGTAAATGTGATATTTCCATTTTTATATATTTTATATATATTTTAAAATTTGCCAAAATTTGTAAAACCCTGTTTTTTCTTTGTCATTATGGGATATTGTGTGTAGATTGATGAGGGAAAAATATATTTTATCCATTTTAGAATAAGGATGAGTGGTTTGAAAAAGTCAAGGGGTTTGAATACTTTCCGAATGCACTGTAATCAAACAAAAAAGGAAAGAAATTAAAATATAGTGATACACATTCATATTTGGGTTATTTTATGGAGTTATGAAATTAGCTACAAAAGATAAGAAAGGTTGCCAGATATGATACCATTTTATTACTGATCCTCTAACTGAATAGCCCATTTTCTCTAGTTTGTGATGCTGCAAGACTTCCTTTATCCATAGCTAAAAGTAGGAGGAAATGTATCTTTCCACGTCTAGCAATAAGAGTAATAAATGCTAGCATATTGCCCATATAACTGTTCAGAAAGGTATCCAGGGTGCCACTCCGAATAATGCAACAAAGGCATAACGTTCTATAGGCCTCTCCAGTAGCTTGGAAAATGTAGGGGGGGGAAAATGCGCTTCCAGAAATCAAACAATTTCGGGCATGTCCAGAACATGTGCAAGGAAGTAGCAGGAGCCTGCCTACATCGGTCACAAGTGGAATATATTTCTGGTCTAATTTTGCATTTGATCAGTGTTGCCAATGGACTATTTTAAATTGTATTACAGCATGTTTTAGAATGTATTCTCTGAAGCATACTCTGCCAAATTTAATCAGAAAGTTGTTCACCTAAATCTTCTTAATTGGTTCTTAAGAGAATCCAGTGATTCCAGATTGTGCGAGTTTTTAATAACATACACTGAATGTACAAAACATTAGGAACACCTGCTGTTTCCATGACATAGACTATCCAGGTGTAAGCTATGATCCCTTATGGATGTCAATTGTTAAATCCATTTCAATCAGTGTAGATGAAGGGGAGAAGACAGGTTAAAGAAGGATTTTTAAGCCATGAGAGAATTGAGACATGGATTGTGTATGTGTGCCATTCAGAGGGTGAATGGGCAAGACAAAATATTTAAGTGCCTTTGAACGGGTTTTGGTAGTAGSTGCCAGGCACACCGGTTTGAGTGTGTCAAGAACTGCAGCGCTGCTGAGGTTTGATTTGTTTGATCTTAGCAATTTCTTCTTAGCTAGCTACATAGCCGTCTTTGTATCAAAGATAATTGTGTAGTTTAGAGTAATTATCGAGGTTAGCTAGCCAGCTATTTTCGTCCTTCTAACGTAGTCAACACTGCTAGCTAGCCAGCTAGCAGTAGCCAGCTAGCCAACTCCTGATTAGTGTAGTGTTAGCTAGCTACATAGGTGTCTTTGTATCAAGATAATTGTGTAGTTTAGAGTAATTATCGAGGGTTAGCTAGCCAGCTATTTTCGTCCTTCTAACGTAGTCAACACTGCTAGCTAGCCAGCTAGCAGTGCCAGCTAGCCAACTCCTACCGAATAGCAGCACTGTAGAAACTATTACATTACAACGGAACGACTTGATTAGTGTAGTGTTAGCTAGCTACATAACGTGAGGGAAAAAAGTATTTGATCCCCTGCTGATTTTGTACGTTTGCCCACTGACAAAGAAATTATCCGTCTATAATTTTAATGGTAGGTTTATTTGAACAGTGAGAGACAGAATAACAACAAAAAAATCCAGAAAAAACACTGTCAAAAAAGTTATAAATTGATTTGCATTTTAATGAGGGAATAAGTATTTGACCCCTCTGCAAAACATGACTTAGTACTTGGTGGCAAAACCCTTGTTGGCAATCAAGAGGTCAGACGTTTCTTGTAGTTGGCCACAGGTTTGCACACATCTCAGGAGGGATTTGTCCCACTCCTCTTTGCAGATCTTCTCCAAGTCATTAAGGTTTCGAGGCTGACGTTTGGCAACTCGAACCTTCAGCTCCCTCCACAGATTTTCTATGGGATTAAGGTCTGGAGACTGGCTAGGCCACTCCAGGACCTTAATGTGCTTCTTCTTGAGCCACTCCTTTGTTGCCTTGGCCGTGTGTTTTGGGTCATTGTCATGCTGGAATACCATCCACGACCCATTTCAATGCCCTGGCTGAGGGAAGGAGTTCTCACCCAAGATTTGACGGTACATTGGCCCCGTCCATCGTCCCTTTGATGCGGTGAGTTGTCCTGTCCCCTTAGCAGAAAAACACCCCCAAAGCATAATGTTTCCACCTCCATGTTTGACAGTGGGGATGGTATTATTGGGGTCATAGGCAGCATTCCTCCTCTTCCAAACACGGCGAGTTGAGTTGATGCCAAAGAGCTCATTTTGGTCTCATCTGACCACAACATTTTCACCCAGTTGTCCTCTGAATTCATTCAGATGTTCATTGGCAAACTTCAGACGGGCATGTATATGTGCTTTCTTGAGCAGGGGGACCTTGCGGGCGCTGCAGGATTTCAGTCCTTCACGGCGTAGTGTGTTACCAATTGTTTTCTTGGTGACTATGGTCCCAGCTGCCTTGAGATCATTGACAAGATCCTCCCGTGTAGTTCTGGGCTGATTCCTCACCGTTCTCATGATCATTGCAACTCCACGAGGTGAGATCTTGCATGGAGCCCCAGGCCGAGGGAGATTGACAGTTCTTTTGTGTTTCTTCCATTTGCGAATAATCGCACCAACTGTTGTCACCTTCTCACCAAGCTGCTTTGCGATGGTCTTGTAGCCCAATCCAGCCTTATGTAGGTCTACAATCTTGTCCCTGACATCCGTGGAGAGCTCTTTGGTCTTGGCCATGGTGGAGAGTTTGGAATCTGATTGATTGATTGCTTCTGTGGACAGGTGTCTTTTATACAGGTAACAAGCTGAGATTAGGAGCACTCCTTTAAGAGTGTGCTCCTAATCTCAGCTCGTTACCTGTATAAAAGACACCTGGGTGCCAGAAATCTTTGAATGAGAGGGGGTCAAATACTTATTTCCCTCATTAAAATGCAAATCAATATATTAACTTTTTTGACATGGGTTGTTCTGGATTCTTTTGTTGTTATTCTGTCTCTCACTGTTCAAATAAACCTACATTAAAATTATAGACGGATCATTTCTTTGTCAGTGGCAAACGTACAAAATCAGCAGGGGATCAAATACTTTTTCCTCACTGTAGTTGTCTTTGCTGTCTTTGTATCTAAGATAATTGTGTAGTTTATAGTAATTATCGAGGTTAGCTACCAGCTATTTTCGTCTGCCGCGCCGCCGTTCTCCTACCTAGTCAACACTGCTAGCTAGCCAGCAAGCCAACTCCTACCGAATAGCAGCACGTAGAAACTA
>NW_019942757.1:266939-287890 GCF_002910315.2 Salvelinus sp. IW2-2015 | reverse complement strand
GTCGTTCCGTTGTAATGTAATAGTTTCTACAGTGCTGCTATTCGGTAGGAGTTGGCTAGCTGGCTACTGCTAGCTGGCTAGCTAGCAGTGTTGACTACGTTAGAAGGACGAAAATAGCTGGCTAGCTAACCTCGATAATTACTCTAAACTACACAATTATCTTTGATACAAAGACGGCTATGTAGCTAGCTAAGAAGAAATTGCTAAGATCAAACAAATCAAACCTCAGCAGCGCTGCAGTTCTTGACACACTCAAACCGGTGTGCCTGGCASCTACTACCAAAACCCGTTCAAAGGCACTTAAATATTTTGTCTTGCCCATTCACCCTCTGAATGGCACACATACACAATCCATGTCTCAATTCTCTCATGGCTTAAAAATCCTTCTTTAACCTGTCTTCTCCCCTTCATCTACACTGATTGAAATGGATTTAACAATTGACATCCATAAGGGATCATAGCTTACACCTGGATAGTCTATGTCATGGAAACAGCAGGTGTTCCTAATGTTTTGTACATTCAGTGTATGTTATTAAAAACTCGCACAATCTGGAATCACTGGATTCTCTTAAGAACCAATTAAGAAGATTTAGGTGAACAACTTTCTGATTAAATTTGGCAGAGTATGCTTCAGAGAATACATTCTAAAACATGCTGTAATACAATTTAAAATAGTCCATTGGCAACACTGATCAAATGCAAAATTAGACCAGAAATATATTCCACTTGTGACCGATGTAGGC
Source organism: Salvelinus sp. IW2-2015 (assembly GCF_002910315.2). Classification (NCBI taxonomy): domain Eukaryota; kingdom Metazoa; phylum Chordata; class Actinopteri; order Salmoniformes; family Salmonidae; genus Salvelinus; species Salvelinus sp. IW2-2015. Next base: position 287,147 of record NW_019942757.1, on the reverse strand, counting down.
AGGCTCCTGCTACTTCCTTGCACATGTTCTGGACATGCCCGAAATTGTTTGATTTCTGGAAGCGCATTTTCCCCCCCCCTACATTCTCCAAGCTACTGGAGAGGCCTATAGAACGTTATGCCTTTGTTGCATTATTCGGAGTGGCTCTGAGGAAGTACAGTTCCCGCTCAGCCCAGTCAAAACTGTTCGCTGCTCTGGCACCCGAATGGTGGAACAAACTCCCTCATGACGCCAGGTCAGCGGAGTCAATCACCACCTTCCGGAGACACCTGAAACCCCACCTCTGTAAGGAATACCTAGGATAGGATAAAGTAATCCTTCTAACCCCCCCCCTTAAAAGAGTTAGATGCACTATTGTAAAGTGGTTGTTCCACTGGATATCATAAGGTGAATGCACCAATTTGTAAGTCGCTCTGGATAAGAGCGTCTGCTAAATGACTTAAATGTAAATGTTTTCACTGTCAATGTTTCCTGTGTGTATTAAGAATGGTCACCCAAAGGACATCCAGCCAACTTAACACAACTGTGGGAAGCATTGGAGTCAACATGGGACAGCATCCCTGTGGAATGCTTTCGACACCTTGTAGAGTCCATGTCCCGACGAATTGAGGCTGTTCTGAGGGCAAAAGGGGGTGCGACTCAATATTAGGAAGATGTTCCTAATGTTTTGTGCACTCAGTGTATAGACCAAGCCTATGCCCCCTGTGACATAAGGATTAACTTTACAAACAGAGACTAGAGGGGAGGTACGTGGGTGTGATGAGAAGTGATTAGAGTTTGAAGATACAAAACTACAAAGTTATAGATACCTAAAGAAATGTTGATCTATGAATATTGAACTTTTGTACAAACTGTTCGAAAGATACAAAATCATTATCAATGTACAAGTCATTCAGTGAGGAGCTAAGGAGGTGGGCCCACGGGATGAAGTCTCTAGGGTCAACCATTTCGGGCCTGCAACATCAGTGTTTTCTGTCATCCAATATATAATTATTCTTATATTAGCTGCCCAATAATAATATTGCATGTTTTTAAGTGTGTTAGACCACCCTGCAGGCGTGATCTCTGCAAAACACTTTTACATATCCGAGGGTTTGTCTTGTTCCAGATAAAAGCAGATATGAATTCATATATGGAATAAATAAAACAAAATGTAAGAAAGATAGGAATACATTGAAATGAAGTATAAAAACAATGGTAACACATTCATTTTAATTGTGTTAATTCTTCTGCCCAAATTCCAGCATTCAAAATTCTGCTTCAGGCGGAGTTTGAAGGAAGGAAAATTGGCCTTTTATATAGAGATATTTCAATTCGTGTGCAACCCAGACTCCCAAGTGTTAATATTCCTTTTCTTTCTCTTTACTATTGTCTCTTTTATTCTGTCTCTCTTACTCTTTCTATATCCAACTTCCTCAAGAGGGCTGTCACCATCAGACCGATAAGAATGCTCCGAGTAAGGTAAAGGTTGTCGTGTGTCAGCGTGCCATTGGCCATGTTGTGACGTGAGAGAGATTTGCATTGAGGGTGTTTCTGTGTTATGGCAGAAAACCACAACTGGCTATTGAAGGATATATCTAGGCCTCCACTCCTGTACAACACATGCTGTGTGATCTCCCTCTAACACACTGACACAGGCGTGCTTGACTTTGCAGTTTTATCAGGGATTTCAAGTTCAAATGTGCCTTCAGGAGAATTTCCTCATACAGGTTGGACCGAACAGAACAGTGTGTACGCTGCATATTTCTGATGATAAAAAAGAAGCCAACTTTGAACCAAAAAAGAAGCCAGACTTTGTTTGACATCAGAAGCACCTTTTTAACTTTGTCAACCTTGGCTCTCTCAACTTTTTAGAGAGAGAGAGAATAACAATAGGACTCATGAACCAACTCTAATGTTTGATTTGTTGGCAGGTTAGAGTTTTTCATTATGAATCTTGTTCTGGAGGCAGCTAGCTGGTCACTAGCTGGCACAGCCACAAAGTCATAAAATCACATTTTAAACCTTACCCTAACCTTAACCACACTGCTTACTCTAATGCCTAACCCTAACCTTAAATGAAGATCAAAAAGGAAAAATGTTTTACTTTACAGCTGGCCTATCTAAGGGAAAATCGCTCAGTTCTGCCTCCAAGACAAGACAATAAATGTCAACCTGCGACTTGTTGAGGCCTTTAACCACCAACAATATGTTGTAAGTCACACAAGCAGATATAAAACTTGCACACACACTGTCTGCACACTGTCTGCAGCCCATTCAAATAGAGCAGACACACTCGACAGACAGTCACCCTCTTATCTCTGTCTGTCTGCACGGAAAATAACCCTGACACGCACACACTCATATTACACACAAATATTTTTTGGGTGACACAATTGGAGACATGAGCATTGGGCGCGCACACACACACGCACATTATGGCGAAGCATCCCTCTGTTTTATATTCCTTTGACTCCTATCATCCACAGACTCCAACGAAGGGAGTTTAATATTTAATATTATAATCAAAAGGAGAGAGCCTTTATCTAATCTTGATGGAACTGATTAATGTTTCTATAAATAGCTCCATGGGTGTTGGTGATGCTGTGGTCTGTCTGTCTGCCTCTTTCTTTGTCTCCACAGTCCCTGCCTGTCTGTCCGTCCATCTATCAGTCTGTCTGTGCACTGTGTTCCTGCTCTATGACAGTCTGTAAGGGCTTCTCACGTCAAGGGCCAATGACGACAGACACTCTCTGACTCATTCCTCCACAATGTAGCCTGAATACACTCCCAACCTGTTACCCTGGCTTGAATAAACAGGCATTACACAGATACACACACTCATACAGTACATAAACTCTCTGACACACACACACACAGACACTAGTGGGAATGTCATTTTGGTTCCACATTTTGTACGCTTGAGCACATGTCCTAGACCTAGAGACTACTGAAAAATAAATATAAAAAAACTGGTAGTTAAATCCAAGGGCTGTTCATAATGCTGGAATTTCAATAGAAAATGCTTGTTCTATAGGGAATTGTGATGCACCTGTATACATTGACTGGTTTGAAATGACAGGGCTATAAACTGTTGAATGAACGGCCCTCTCCTGACCGCTGCTTGATGACATCACAATAGGTTCTGTCGGTCAAGTACACACATGGACCAATGCCTTGGTGTGGTTGAGTGATATGAACGCAGTGTGTTTGGAACACAACAAGATTCACATTTAGGGGACAAATCCCCTTCATCTCTTCCTTTTTTAATTTGTGTGTGTCACAAAGTCTATAGTAGGTCACTGGGTTCAAGTGTGTACTATCGTGCATAGACGTTTGAGAGTGACTAACCTCTCCACCCTTCTCATTTTTGCACATCACTAACTGTTGTGCAACCAATGGTGAGACTACAAGAACATTCACAATATAGTTTACTGTTCTCTCCCTCATCCTCTCTGTAGTTTTCTATTGTAGAAAAATAAATAAGAAATAGTACACCCGTGTGGTTTCAGACACTCCCTCCCTACCTCCCCCATCTGTGTAAACAAACACTTCAAGTCGACTCAATGGGAGATATGGTTTTATGACACATTTGGATTTAAAATAAGCAATCAAGGTGAAATGTATCCTTGTTTGTCCCTCTAGGCGATATACTCCTCAGGTGAGAGAGAAAGGTGTGCATGAAATAACTCAAGGACACACAAACACACTAGCAGGGCATAAATAATGTCCAGAGAGTGAGACATGCCTGTGTTGAGAACAATCATTCCTCACCACCTTCCATTGTGTAAAGGGGCGGTGCAGCAAAATTCTGTGAAAACACTGAATATTTTGAGAACCACATTGTTATATAATCCCTAGTCTTGCTTTGCCATATCTCCGAAATCACGTCGTTGTCACGCCTCCCTTGGAGGTCGGGAGAATTTTGATTGCAAAAATGGTTTGAATGGTCCGCTGGCTCCCAGTGGCAAGATTTTGATTGGATGTTACATTTCACGAACCCTCCGCCCACATGCACATAGAAAGTCTTGTGTCTTGTGCGTCACTGTTTTCCAACCAGATAGTTGTTTCCTATGTTAGTTTCAAGCACTAGTGTTCAAGTTATCAAGTGTGGCCGACAATCTGCAATTTATATTTATTGATATTGGCTGTGGATTACGCTGGTAAAGTCAAATGTCACAACTCGTTTGACAAACACACTTTTTTTCCCTTGTCTCCATTTGTCTACATGGCTGCTGGCTGCTCTTTGCTACCACCCAACATTTTGTGAAGATTGCCCATTGTTTTGTTTTTGTAAGGACCCAAAAAACAGTACTAGTGGGAGAACCTGTTCAAGTAAGTAAATCAATTTTTAAAATAAAAAAAACGTGATGTATTATTAACTAGCTAGCTGGCTACATTAGGCCACTTTGTAGGCTAACTCAACTGAACTGCTAGCTACTTAGCTAACTTTATACACTGTTTAGCTAAGTGAATTAAATGTCATCAGCTAGCTAACTTCCTATTAGCTAGCATCCCTTCTTGATGTAATCATTGGGTGTTTCTCAATGCATACTACCGTGATCAAAGCATGCAAATTGGACCATGGGAATTGACATCTAACTTGCATAATATTAGTTTTAGGTAATTAAACTATCTGGTTAGCTACATTATTACGATTCACATACAGTACAGCTAGCTGATAGTTATGAAGTAAAAGGGTTGTTTTGTGTATATGTTGTTTCATCTCTATTGCCATTGTCCAGGCTGGAAGACAGTTCAGGGAATGGGTAAGTCCAAAGGTCAATAGGAATAACTGGCTAGCTAGCTACAAATACCATAGATGACATTAGTTTTAGGTCATTTTTGCCTGTTTAACTAGCTGGCTAGCTAGATTATTACGATTCACATATCTAGCTGATAATTACGAAGTACAAAGTTTGCTTTGTGTATATCTTGTTTTGTCTATTGTTTCCATTGTCCTGGCTGGAAGAAGGTTCAGTGAATGGGGAGGTGAAGCGTAAGGTAATACAGTACGGGGGAGTGCGAGTGCATCTCAAATGTAATGTTTTATGCATTCTCCACACTCTCATACTCACACTCTCGTACTCAAGAGAGCGTAGTCGGAGTGTCACGACTTCCGCCAAAGTCGGGTCCTCTACTTGTTCGGGCGGCGGTCGGCATCGCCGGTCTTCTAGCCATCATCGATCCACTTTTCATTTTCCATTTGTTTTGTCTTGTTTTCCTCACACCTGGTTTCAATCCCCTCAATCACTTGCTGTGTATTTAACCCTCTGTTTCCCCCCATATCTTTGTGTGGGATTGTTTGTTTCATGTATGCGCACGTTAGGCTGGTTACGTTGGGTTATGTCAACCCGTATTGTATTTTGTGTTCGTTGTGCCGTGTGTTTTTGGTTCACCTAAATAAAGGCTCTGTTTGCTACCCAATATCTGCTCTCCTGCGCCTGACTTCCTTACAGCCATTTACGCATACCTAACAGAATCCCACACCACTACATGGAGTCAGCAGGAGCATGTACCTATGGGAGCGGAGTCGAGGAGCGCGTCCAGGAGCACACGGTGTTGATTCACCATCTCGGCGCCGCCATGGACCGCGTCATCCAGACGATGGACCGCTGGGAGAGACAGGGAGTTCCTCCAGCACCTCCACCAGCACAACAGGCGTTCCCACTACCTGTCCCTCCTGTACCCGGTCCCAGTGGGATGCGTCTCACCCTTCCCGGGGAGTATGATGGGACGGCGGCACGGTGCCAGGGTTTCCTGCTACACCTGGACCTATACCTGGGCACCGTTTACCCGGCTCCCGGGATGGGAGAGGGTGTCCGCCCTCGTCTCGTGCCTCTCAGGGAGAGCTCTGGAGTGGGCCAACGCCGTGTGGGGAGAAGGAGATGCGGCGTTGGAGGACTTCACGGAGTTCACCCGCCACTTCCAATTTCGGACCCTGGCCGCCGGAACGGGATGGAATGACAGGGCCCTTATCGACCACTACCATTGCAGCCTGCGCGAGGATGTCCGTCGGGAGTTGGCCTGCAGCGATACCACTCTTACCTTCGACCAGCTGGTGGACATGTCCATTCGGTTGGATAACCTGCTGGTCACCTGCGGACATCCAGAGAGGGCTCTGTCGATTCCCTCTCCCAGCACCACCGCTCCGGTGCCTATGGAGCTGGGAGGTGCTGTGCTCAGGGAGGCCGGAGGAGGGGCTTTCACGTGTACCATCTGTGGCCGCAGAGGTCACACTGCTGGTCGGTGCTGTGTTGGTTCCTCTAGGGGTCAAGGCAGCAGGCAGAGTACTCTGGCGTCGCCCCAGATGAGCATGCAACACTCTCATCCAGAGCCCTCTGTTGTACACCTGTTTTTGCATGTTTATTTTCCTGAGTTTTCCCCACATTCCCAGCATAAGGCGCTCGTCGATTCAGGCGCGGCTGGGAATTTTATCGACATAGCATTCGCCCAGAGGTTAGGGATACCTATTGTTCCAGTGGCTAGGCCTTTCCCAGTTCACGCTCTGGATAGTCGACCATTAGGGTCCGGGTTAATTAGGGAGGCTACCATTCCCCTGGGCATGGTGACGCAGGGGGGTCACGAGGAGAGAATCCGTCTCTTCCTCATTGACTCTCCTGCGTTTCCCATGGTACTAGGCCTTCCCTGGTTAGCTCATCATGACCCCACCATTTCATGGCAACAGAGGGCTCTCACGGGGTGGTCGCGAGAGTGCTCAGGGAGGTGTTTAGGGGTTTCCGTTGGTGCTACTATGGTGGAAAGTCCAGACCAGGTCTCCACCGTGCGCATTCCCCCCGAATATGCCGATTTGGCTCTCGCCTTCTCCAAAAAGAAGGCAACTCAATTACCACCCCATCGACGGGGGGATTGTGCGATAAATCTCCTGGTAGACGCTGCACTTCCCAGGAGTCACATGTATCCCCTGTCACAGGCAGAGACGGTAGCTATGGAAACATATGTCTCCCAATCCCTGCGTCAGGGGTACATTCGGTCCCCCACTTCACCCGCCTCCTCGAGTTTCTTTTTTTGTGAAGAAGGAGGGAGGTCTGTGCACGTGTATTGACTATCGAGGTCTCAACCAGATCACGGTGAGGTACAGTTACCGGCTGCCGCTCATCGCCACAGCGATTGAGTCAATGCACGGGGCGCGCTTCTTCACCAAATTAGATCTCAGGAGCGCTTACAATCTGGTGCGTATCCGAGAAGGAGACAAGTGGAAGACGGCGTTCAGTACCACCTCAGGGCATTATGAGTACTTCGTCATGCCGTACGGGTTGATGAATGCTCCATCAGTCTTCCAAGCCTTTGTAGACAATATTTTCAGGGACCTGGATGGGCAGGGTGTAGTGGTGTATATTGATGAAATTCTGATATACTCCGCTACACTCGCCGAGCATGTGTCCCTGGTGCGCAGGGTGCTTGGTCGACTGTTGGAGCATGACCTGTACGTCAAGGTTGAGAAATGCTTGTTCTTCCAGCAGTCCGTCTCCTTCCTAGGGTACCGCATTTCTACCTCGGGGTGGAGATGGAGAGTGACCGCATTTGAGTGCGTAATTGGCCGACTCCCACCACGGTAAAGGAAGTGCAGCGGTGCCTCGGGTTTGCCAATTACTACCGGAGGTTTATCCGGGGTTTTGGTCAGGTACCGGCTCCCATTACCTCACTGCTGAAGGGGGGCCCGGGTACGTTTACAGTGGTCGGCTGAGGCGGACAGGGCTTTTGGTCACCTGAGGGCTCTGTTTACCTCAGCTCCCGTGCTGGCCCGTCTGGATCCCTCTTTGGCGTTCATAGTGGAGGTGGACGCGTCCGAGGCTGGGATAGGAGCCGTGCTCTCTCAGTGCTCGGGTATGCCACCGAAGCTCTGCCCCTGTACCTTCTTCTCGAAGAAGCTCAGCCCGGGAGAGCAAAACTATGACCTGGGGGACCGGGAGCTCTTGGCTGTCGTCAAGGCTCTGAAGGCGTGGAGACATTGGCTTGAGGGGTCTAAACACTCTTTTCTCATCTGGACTGACCACCGCAATCTGGAGTACATCCGGGCGGCGAGGAGACTGAACCCTCGCCAGGCAAGGTGGGCCATGTTTTTCACCCGTTTTGTTTTTTCCCTGTCCTACAGACCAGGTTCCCAGAACGTTAAGGCAGACGCACTGTCCCGACTGTATGACACAGAGGAACGGCCCATGGATCCCACTCCCATACTCCCGGCCTCCTGCCTGGTGGCGCCGGTAGTGTGGGAGCTGGACGCGGACATTGAGCATGCGTTACGTGCAGAGCCCGCTCCTCTCCAGTGTCCCGCTGGGCGTCTGTACGTTCCGTCTGTTGTCCGTGACCGGTTGATCTATTGGGCCCACACGTCACCCTCCTCTGGTCATCCTGGGATCGGTCGGATGGTGCGCTGTTTGGCTGGGAAGTACTGGTGGCCTACTTTGGCCAAGGACGTGAGGGTTTATGTTTCCTCCTGCTCGGTGTGCGCACAGTGTAAGGCTCCTAGGCACCTGCCCAGAGGGAAGCTACACTCCTTACCCGTTCCACAGCGGCCTTGGTCGCACCTGTCGGTGGATTTTCTGACCGATCTCCCCCCTCACAGGGAAACACCACGATCCTGATCGTTGTGGATCGGTTCTCTAAGTCCTGCCGTCTCCTCCCGCTGCCCGGTCTCCCTATGTTTACGCACGTCTTCCGGCACTACGGGGTGCCTGAGGATATAGTGTCTGATCGAGGTCCCCAGTTCACTTCAAGGGTTTGGAAGGCGTTCATGGAACGTCTGGGGGTCTCGATCAGCCTTACCTCGGGGTTTCATCCCGAGAGTAATGGGCAGGTGGAGAGAGTGAACCAGGATGTGGGCAGGTTTCTGCGGTCGTATTGCCAGGATCGGCCGGGGGAGTGGGCAGCATTCGTGCCCTGGGCCGAGATGGCTCAGAACTCGCTCCGCCACTCCTCCACTAACCTCTCCCCCTTCCAGTGCGTACTGGGATACCAGCCAGTTCTGGCGCCTTGGCATCAAAGTCAGACCGAGGCTCCTGCGGTGGACGACTGGTTCAGGCGCGCGGAGGAGACATGGGTCGCCGCCCATGTTCACCTCCAGCAGGCCGTGCTGCGCCAGAAAACCAGCGCAGACCGTCACCGCAGTGAGGCCCCGATGTTCGCACCGGGTCACCGGGTCTGGCTCTCTACCCGAAACCTTCCCCTCCACCTGCCCTGCCGGAAGCTGGGCCCGCGGTTTGTGGGGCCATTCAAAGTCCTGAGGAGAGTGAACGAGGTTTGTTATGGGTTACAGCTTCCCACCAATTACCGTATTAACCCCTCGTTCCATGTGTCTCTCCTCAGGCCGGTGGTGGTTGGCCCGCTCCAGGAGTCTGAGGTGCGGGAGGTTCCTCCGCCCCCTCTGGACATCGAGGGGGCCCCGGCGTACTCCGTTCGCTCTATACTGGATTCGAGGCGTCGTGCGAGGGGCCTTCAGTACCTCGTGGAGTGGGAGGGGTACGGTCCGGAGGAGAGGTGCTGGGTTCCGGTGGAGGACGTGTTGGACCCTTCAATGCTGCGGGAGTTCCACTGTCTCCGTCCGGATCGCCCTGCGCCTCGCCATCCAGGTTGTCCCCGAGGCCGGCGTCGTCAAGGGGGGGGGGGGTACTGTCACGACTTCCGCCTAAGTTGGGTCCTCTCCCTGTTTGGGCTGTGGTCGACGTCGCCGGTCTTCTAGCCATCATCGATCCGCTTTTCATTTTCCATTTGTTTTGTCTCGTTTTCCTCACACCTGGTTTCAATCCCCTCAATCACTTGTTGTGTATTTAACCCTCTGTTTCCCCCCATGTCTTTGTGTGGGATTGTTTGTTCCATGTATGCGCACGTTACGCTGGTTATGTGGTTATGTCAACCCGTATTGTATTTCGTGTTTGTTGTGACGTGTGTTTTTGGTTCGCCTAAATAAAGGCTCCGTTTGCTACCCAATATCTGCTCTCCTGCGCCTGACTCCCTTACAGCCATTTACGCATACCTAACACGGAGAATGCATCCGAAGCATTAGAGTGTAGAGCACAGTAGTACGCATATTGTGAAACACCCATTGTAAATGAAAAACACAGTCTCCAAATGCATTTGTAAATAACAGCCATGGAAGAGGGTGACATTGCAGCTCCAGCTGTCAGTAAAGGGAGAGTGTAGGCTACTGGATAGGGCAGGTCATTTTGTTGGAGGGCATTATGAAAATATTCTCCAGTTCCAGTCCCCAGAGGGGAAAACTGAGGACAGAGAGATAATAGCAACATAATATTCAGTGCTGTCTTATTTTAGTAAAATTAATCTTGTTTCTTTGTGATGTTTTCTGTCCTCAGATATGGAAAGCTGTGAAGGCCTGTTTGCAGATGAAGAGAGAGGTCCCAATGAATGTCCCAAGAGACTAGGGGTATTTCCTATATGCCATGGGCTATTCTGTATGTGTAGGCCTAGCTATGTTAGCAAATTTTGTATWCAAAAATACAGTTAAACATCACACACAATGAATAATGTCACGCCCTGATCTGTTTCACCTGTCTTTGTGCTTGTCTCCACCCCCCTCCAGGTGTCGCCAATCTTCCCCATTATCCCCTGTGTACTTAGACCTGTGTATTATGTTTGTCTGTTGCCAGTTTGTCTTGTTTGTCAAGCTTACCAGCGTTTGTCTTGTCATCTCCTGTCTTTTCTCAGGCTCTCTTTTTCTCGCCTTCCTGGTTTTTGACCCTTGTCTGTGCTGACCCTGAACCCGCCCGCCTGACCACTCTGCCTGACCCTGACCATGAGCCTGCCTGCCATCCTGTACCTTCCCCTATCTGGATTTCCGACCTCTGCCTGACCTGACCCTGAGCTTGCCTGCCGTCCTGTACCTTTGCCTCTGTTGCTGTAATAAACATTGTTACTTCGACACGGTCTGCATCTGGGTCTTAGCTTATCCTGATGTATAAACCTATTACAATTGGAGAAGGCCAACCCTGCTGGAGGTCTGCTGGGTGTGCAGGGTTCTATTTCAGCCCAGCAATACTTGTTGAATCTAATGATTTGATAATCTAGTATACTATTGATCGGCTGGAATAGAAGTCTGCTCACCCAGTAGATCAGGGGAGCAAGTTTGGCCACCGCTGGCATGGAGTTTTTTTTGTTGTTAACCTGTCTAGCCCCGCGGAACCCCCCCCCCCACATTCCACTGAAAAGGCAGCGCGCGAAATTCAAAATATATATTTTTGAAATATTTAACTTTCACACATTAACAAGTCCAATACAGCAAATGAAAGATAAACATCTTGTGAATCCAGCCAACGTGTCCGATTTTTTAAATGTTTTACAGCGAAAACACCACGTATATTTATGTTAGCTCACCACCAAATACAAAAAAGCACAGACATTTCTTTCACAGCACAGGTAGCTTGCACAAAACCCCCAAATAGAGATAGAATTAGTCACTAACCAAGAAAMAACTTCATCAGATGACAGTCTTATAACATGTTATACAATAAATCTATGTTTTGTTCGAAAAATTTGCATATTTCAGGTATAAATCATAGTTTTACATTGCAGCTACAATCACAAATATCACCRAAGCAGCTAGAACAATTACAGAGACCAACGTGAAATACCTAAATACTCATCATAAAACATTTATGAAAAATACATGGTGTACAGCAAATGAAAGACAAGCATCTTGTGAATCCAGACAATATTTCAGATTTAAGTGTTTTACAGCGAAAACACAATATAGCATTATATTAGCTTACCACAATAGCCAAACACACAACCGCATTCATTCACCGCAAAGGTAGCGATAGCGAAAAAACCAGCAAAAGATATACATTTATTCACAAACCTTGACAAACTTAATCAGATGACAGTCCTATAACATCATATTACACAATACAGATATGTTTTGTTCGAAAATGTGCATATTTAGCGGTACAAATCGTGGTTTTACAATGTGAATACGTAGCCAAACTGCACAAAATTATCCGGATATATTTCTGACACTCACCTAATCTAATCAAAGAACTCATCATAAACTTTACTAAAAAATACATGTTGTACAGCAAATGAAAGATACACTAGTTCTTAATGCAATCGCCGTGTTAGAATTMTAAAAATAACTTTAGTACGACATACAGCTTACGTTATAGCGAGACAGCGCCTGCAATGAGGGCGGAGAATAGTACTAAACATTTTCCACAGAAATACGAAATAACATCATAAATGGTTCCTACTTTTGCTGAGCTTCCATCAGAATCTTGTACAAGGGGTCCTTTGTCCAGAACAATCGTTGTTTGGTTTTAGAATGTCCTTTTCTCCTGTCGAATTAGCAACCAAAGCTAGCCAAGTGGCACGAAGCTGTCCATCTTCACCAAATGCAGAGAACGGAAACCGCCAAAACTCCCGATAAACATTCAATAATCTGATAAAACTATATTGAAAAAACATACTTTACGATGATATTATCACATGTATCAAATAAAATCAAAGCCGGAGATATTAGCCGTCTATAACGAAAGCTTTTCAGAACGCAATCCAGGGTTCCTTCCCGCGCCTTGCTGAACAAAGGAAATAGTGGTCACGTCATTCCAAGAGCTCTTGTTCGACCTCAGATCAAGCTAGACACCCCATTCCACCTCTCACTGCCTCTTGACATCTAGTGGAAGGCGTATGAAGTGCATGTATATCCATAGATTTCAAGCAAATGAATAGGAAGGCCCTGGAACAGAGCCTCGATTTCAGATTTTTCACTTCCTGACAGGAAGTTTGCTGCAAAATGAGTTCTGTTTTACTCACAGATATAATTCAAACGGTTTTAGAAACTTGAGAGTGTTTTCTATCCAATAGTAATAATAATATGCATATTGTACGAGCAAGAATTGAGTACGAGGCAGTTTAATTTGGGAACGATTTTTTACAAAGTGAAAACAGCGCCCCCCTATCCCAAAGAAGTTTTAACCTGAAATGATGCTTTAGTGATAATGGTCTACTTGTTACTACTCAATTATCTATTGTTGTTTAGACTAAGATGCTTAATCTTTACGAGTTAGCTTATTTGTACATTTTGAAGTAATGAAGTGTTGATTGTTTGAAGTGAAGTGTTTTAATTCTTAAACTATTATTCAAAATGAACTAGTGTCACATATCACAATCCTGCAATAAAGAGGGGAAGGGGTTTGTTCTCTGTGTTGTATTCACAAATGAACATTTCCTTTTTGTCTAATCTTATAATCTCCAATCTGTTTTATTTTATTGTCACTCTCTCAGTATCAGCTATGTGAATCCATTTTGCAGCATATCATATAGCATGTGTCACTGGTGTAAAGAGGAGTAGGCAGGAGGCAGTCTCAGGTTAAGAACTACTGAGTTTATTTATGCACCATAGATCAAAGCGGGACGAAACCCAAATGCTGTTTTGCTGTGTGTGTAATGATGACAAGACAAGTCCGGGGTTGACGAGTGTAGATTCGGCAGCAGCTAGAAGGCCGGCGACACCGAACGCCTGAGCTGGACAGGAGGGGGAGCCAAAGCGAAGGCTGGTGTGATAGCGTGCATCGCCAATGCAGCCATAGGCCTACAGTGTGATGGCATTACTGGCCTTATGGGCATCTGTCATCCGAAGCAGAGAATAGCTAAACTCACACATTGTTTACATGTTGAGCTATAGGTTCTCAATTTAAAATGACACCAGAAGACAATATATATGAGGCAAACCATATACCAGATGTCTTTTAAGTGCTGCATTACAGGTAGCACTTTATAAGGTTAATTTATTTTAGCAATGTTGCTTGCAAAATGATTGCAGTTGGTCCCATAGATAGACAGTACATGGTGCTCTATGTATCCCTGACCCTAGATAAGCTAAAGACTGGGCTAACACAGCTAACCCTTTAGGTGAATAATATGTTTTTATCAACATTTGGTTGGCTTATAATCGTGAGAGAAATGTTACTAGCTAGTAACTAGCTAGTGAGTTATACCTAGGTAGCTTACAATGTTAGCTGACTTTTCTCAAATCAAATGTCATTGAGGCTAGCTACTTTTTGCCCCTCCTGCTAGCTTTTACAGCCAAATATCACTTCAGAAACGTTAAAATAAAAATATATAGATATGGCCAGCATTGTAGGCCATTTCTCCCCTCTTGCTGCAGCTTTAGCTCACCTTGAAATAACAGAAATGCTGTGAAAACCAGCGTGCTGAAAACTTTCTAAAATGTTTTGTCACCAGCTCCTTGTAGTTGGCCAGTGTTTCCAACTATTTCTCAGCAGTGGTGTAAAGTACTTAAGTAAAAACACTTGAAAGTACTACTTAAGCAGTTTTTGGGGTTATGTGTACTTTACTTTACTATTCATATTTTTGACTACTTTTACTTTTATTTCACTACATTCGTAAAGAAAATTATGTACTTTTTACTCCATACATTTTTCCTGACACCTAAAAGTACTCGTTACATTTTCAATGGTTAGCAGGACAGAAAAAATGTCTAATTCACACACTTACAGTGGGGCAAAAAAGTATTTAGTCAGCCACCAATTGTGCAAGTTCTCCCACTTAAAAAGATGAGAGAGGCCTGTAATGTTCATCATAGGTACACTTCAACTATGACAGACAAAATGAGAAACAAAAATCCAGAAAATCACATTGTAGGATTTTAATGAATTTATTTGCAAATTATGGTGGAAAATAAGTATTTGGTCACCTACAAACAAGCAAGATTTCTGGCTCTCACAGACCTGTAACTTCTTCTTTAAGAGGCTCCTCTGTCTGGCACTTACGTTTGTAGCTTCACGGTCGTTTGTTGTTTTGTTTAGTTTTGTTATAAGTGTTCGTTTCGTGTTTCACTCGTCTCTAATAAAAGAGAATGTATTTTTCACACGCTGCGCCTTGGTCCACTCATTATCCTCAAGACGATCGTGACAGAATTACCCACCRWAMCGGRACCAAGCAGCRTGTCAAGCGGCAGCAGGAACATACACAGGATTTATGGCAATGGGAGCAGGATCTGGACTATACTACGTGGGAGGAGATCGACAGGTGGGCGATCGACCCAGGGCGAATGCCGGAGCCCGCCTGGGATTCTCTGGAACAGTGCGAGGAGGGATACCGGCGAATGGAGGCAGCACGACGACGCGGTAGGAAGCCTGTGAGTCAGCCCCAAAAAATTATTGGGGGGGGGGGCTACAAGGGAGTGTGGCGAAGTCAGGTAGGAGACCTGCGCCAACTCCCCGAGCTTACCGTGGAGCGCGAAAGTACGGGCAGACACCGTGTTATGCGGTAGAGCGCACGGTGTCTCCTGTACGAGTGCATAGCCCGGTGCRGGTTATTCCAYCTCCCCGCACTGGCAGGGCTAGATTGGGCATTGAGCCAGGTGCCATGAAGCCGGCTCAACGCGTCTGGTCTCCAGAGCGTCTCCTCGGGCCGGCATACATGGCACCAGCCTTACGCATGGTGTCCCCGGTTCGCCTACACAGCCCAGTGCGGGTTATTCCACCTCCCCGCACTGGTCGGGCTACGGGGAGCATACAACCAGGTAAGGTTGGGCAGGCTCAGTGCTCAAGGGAGCCAGTACGCCTGCACTGTCCGGTATTTCCGGCGCCACCTCCCCGCCCCAGCCCAGTACCACCAGTGCCTACACCACGCACCAGGCTTCCTGTGCGTCTCCAGAGTCCTGTTCCTCCTCCACGCACTAGCCCTGTGGTGCGTGTCTCCAGCCTATTACCACCAGTGCCTACACCACGCACTAGGCCTAATGTGCGTCTCCAGGGTCCAGAATGCCTGTTCCTTCTCCCCGCACTAGCCATCAGGTGCGTGTCCCCAGCCCGGACTCCAGTTCCCGGTTACGCACGCACCAAGCCTCCGTGTGCGTCTCCGGAGCCCTGTACGCTCCGGAGATTGTATTTTTCACACGCTGCGCCTTGGTCCACTCATTATTCCTCAAGACGCATCGTGACATCCCCCCACAGTGAGATCTGCTTTGGCTCCTTGATTGTTGCTAGATGTCGTTTTGTGTGTGCAACGGCACAGCTGTGGTCTCCAACATGCGCTTTCGCCCCCTCTCCCGCGCCAAACCCTCTCCCATTGTGCTTCTCTGCCTGTGTGTGCACCATTGCTGTGACTTCTGTTGCACACACAGATTTCTCCCACTCGTTTGCGGCAGAATTGAGTAGGAAAAGTTGCTAAATGCTATCAAAACCATAGAAAACCTCAGTGTCAAAAACTCCCCAAAGGCAGCCTGAAAAGTAGCTGGAATTTGTTGCTAGAATCTTTTACAATAAAAGTCGCTGGAGGGGTCTGAACTCACTATATATATAGCGACAAATCACAAAAAATGGCAACACTGTATACATTTTTTTTTCTCACGCTGTTGCTCCTACCGCACTAATCTGCGTGAAACACCAGTTGGAGCTCTGCCCAAGCAAGGCATTTGATTAGTTTGATGTGTTCCGATGCCTCTGTAGCTGATTTCTGCCATGGCACTTCCCCAGGCTTCCTGTTTTAGGAAAGACATGACCCCCCCCACTTCTGAAATTGTATATTTGCCCCCCCCCCCCCCCCCCCCAGTTTTATCATTCCACTGTGATACAAAACGTAGCGCCAGTATGCTTTAGGACCATGCAGATGCCTCAGAGCGGTCGGGTAGGCTGTTTTCTGGTTTCAGCCAGGTGGATTTAGGACCACATATCATGCTGACAGGCTGGCTGTGTGAAGGCAAAGCCTCTGAAAAGCTGGCAAATAGGACAAGCACAGGATAGATGAACAGACGCAGCTGCTGTCTGTGTTGTGCTTTTTCTCAGAGTTGTAAAAGCAAGCTGAGCAGAATCTGGCTACTCTTTAGTTGACTGATGTAGCTGGCAAGGTAACTGCTGTTTGACTGAAAAAAAAGTATTCCCAGTGCTAAGCTAGTACTAACTGACATGTTACGTTAGCTAATGTTTCATCCCCTCTCGACTGAAGTGAACTACTAGCAGCTAGTTAGCTAGCTATTAGCTACCACAGCCAGTTCAGCTCTAGCTAGCCTCTAGCTATCTGTCAGTTAGCATTATCTAACAGCTGGTGTATGTATGGGAATGACTTGTTGCATTAAATGTTAAATGTTTTTTTCCCTTATCAATTTTAGAATACATTTTTTTACAAAAATAACTTATTGAGCTCAGGTGCATCCTGTTTCCATTGATCATCCTTGAGAAGTATCTACAACCATCTCTGCAGCACTTCACCAATCAGGCCTTTATGGTAGAGTGACGGGACGGAAGCCGCCACTCAATAAAAGGCACATGATAGCCCACTTGGGGTTTGCCAAAAGGCACCTAAAGGACACTCAGACCATTGTTTTATTTATAGTGGACAATGCACATTAATCAACATCAATATTACAGTAATGCCACATCCATGTAAATGTGCCAGGGTTAGCCAAAAGCTATTTTGCACCCGTAGTCCAGGGCAAGTAAGGGCAATTACACAGCCACAATACAAAATACTTACTAAAACAATACAAACTACAAATACATTACAATTCTAACAACTTATTCATAATAGAACACTATTATCAACTGTCGTCTTACATATGAGGAACCACAGATAGAGTTGAGATATGTTTTCAATTAAAATTACAATAATCAGTGCAGCTTCTCAATGTAATGAACACAATGGGAGACAGAGAGCTGGTTTCAAGCGCATGGCACAGCGCAGAGCACAGACCACACCCTGCCCGTGCAGGTCCCGGAACACATATGTTTCCATAGCCGCTGTCTCCTCCTGTGACAGAGGATACACGTGACTCCTGGGAAGTGCAGCGTCTACCAGGAGATTTATCGCACAACCCCCCGTCGATGGGGTGGTAATTGAGTCGCCCTTTTCTTACAGAAGGCGAGAGCCAAATCGGCATATTCTGAGGGGATGCGCACGGTGGAGACCTGGTCTGGACTTTCCACCGTAGTCGCACCGATGGAAATCCCTACACACCTCCCTGAGCACCTTCGTGACCACCCCTTGAGAGCCCTCTGTTGCCACAAAATAGTGGGGTCATGACAGGCCAACCAGGGTAGGCCCAGCACCACGGGAAACGCAGGAGAATCAATAAGGAAGAGACTGATTCTCTCCTTGTGACCCTCCTGCGTAACCATGACTAGTGGAGCGGTGGCCTCCCTATTCAGCCCTGACCCTATTGGCAACTATCTAGGGTGTGCATAGGGAAGGGCATATCCATAGGAACAAGAGGGATCCGTAAACTATGGGCAAATGAACGGTCAATAAAATTCCCTGCTGCGCCTGAATCTACGAGCRCCTTATGCTGGGAATGCRRRGAAAACTCAGGACATTTAATAAACACATACATGTGAGCAACAGGGGGCTCTGGGTGAGCCTRGTGCCGACTCACCTGGGGTGACACGATAGTGCCCTGCCTGCTGCCCGGGTGAACTCTGCGTAATTGTCCAACGCCACGTCTCCCTCACTCCATACGGCGTTTGTCCACTCCAGGGCTTTGCCTGAGAGGCAGGAGACGAGGGCGGGAGACACAGCTAGCACTGTGCCTTAGACCACTGCGCCACCCGGGAGGCCACCACAGAGGAACTCTTGAGCTCTGTCAGTGACCATTGGTTTCTTGGTCACCTCCTTGACCAAGGCCCTTCTCCCCCGATTGCTCAGTTTGGCCGGGGGCGGCCAGCTCTAGGAAGAATCTTGGTGGTTTCAAACTTCTTACATTTAAGAATGATAGAGGCCGCTGTGTTCTTGGGGACCTTCAATGCTGCAGACACTATTTGGAACCCTTTTCCAGAACTGTTCCTCGACACAATCCTGTCTCTGAGCTCTATGGACAATTCCTTCAACCTCATGGCTTGTTTTTTGCTCTGACATGCACTGTCTACTGTGGGACCTTATATAGATAGACAGGTGTGTGCCTTTCCATCTGACCAATCAACTGAATTTACCACAGGTGAAGTTGTAGAAAGGATGTTCAATGAAACAGGATTCACCTGAGCTCAATTTTGAGTCTCATAGTAAAGGGTCTGAATACTTATGTAAATGAGGTATTTCTGTTTTATATATAGCTGGACGGTCTGGCTGAAATTTTATATAGAGAATGTCTTAATAAAGCCAATCAAAAGTTAAGTCTTTGTATTTTATTTGTAAGAGTTATTCATTTGTTAGGCTATTTGTTAAAGGYGCAACACAATATTGATTATTGAATTATCATTGATCTAGTTCAGTCTTAGACAATCAATCGCTTAGACAAATTTAATAATCCCTTACCTTGCTTTATGACTGGGCATTTTTGCTTACTTTTTGTTGTTCTAAATAAGAGACTGCTTGAAGGGCCATGGGTCATATTAGATTGTGTAGAAATGAAGGAAAGGAGCTTTATATGCCCCAAAAATGGGAGGACCCCCAGACCCCCGCCAAGTTATGTCCCCCCCCACTTCTAAAACCAACGTTGCGCCCCTGCATTTCACCCTTGGATTTATTTGTGTGGTAATAGTAGGAGTGTCCTCTCCTCCAGTGTCGTGCCACCCTTACCCCTTCTTCTCCTCTGTGTGCACTGATCCATAGTCCCGCCATCCATCGCTCATACATGTGAACTCTGACACTGAGAGAACAGGGACTCTCCTGTGACCAGCCTGCCATATCTTGCCCTCTGCTGCCTACCCCTTAACAATGGATCCTCTCTCTCTCTCTCTAATCCAACCATGATCTCCCAGTGATTAATGGTGATAAGCTTCACTATCCTCTCAAACACACACATACACCACAAAGACTCCTGAAGCCCTGAGGTATTTTTTCTACACTGATGTATGTGTGTGCGCTTCCATAATTCTGTTATAGACAAGGGATCTAGTGCATTACTGACGAGAGCAGGGAGCAAAGCAGATTGTACCAGGAGGAGCCGTGGACACACACAGTAAGCAGGCAGGCAGGCATCTCACAACTCAGATGCCACCAGCCTTGAACCTCTACAGGGAGATTCTTACACAATATTATCTTGACTCCATCTCACCACAGCAGCCAACAGCATTTACTTAGAGAAGAGAGAGAAAAGAGGAGAGAGCGAGAAAGAAAGAGGCTAATAAAGCTACGCATGTGCTTTTCCTGGTAGCTTTAATGGTGAATGCAGGTCATAATTCACTTACGGACACACACTGGCCCCAGAGCAATGTTTTATTGCCTTTGTGCCTGTCCTGACCCTCCATTGGGGCCAGCGATGGAGAGATATATGGACGTGCAGAGTGCTACAGTATGACCATG